>NW_020867068.1:631944-696938 GCF_003369695.1 Bos indicus x Bos taurus | reverse complement strand
TTGGCAGTGCCTGAATAATGAAGCCATAATCCAACTCTGTCTGAAAGGTGCCAGGATCAACTAGCAAAAACAAAGTCTGCTACAAGCCTTGTTAGGGGAGGGTTAAGATGTGTGTCAGGTGTGTTAGGACCATGGATCATCAAGTTGCTGTTTAAGGAGTTCTCATACTAGATTCCCAGGAACTCGTTCAACCTCAGATGCTTAATAAGATGTGCAGTAGTGGTGAAGCTGTTGGATGGTACCTGAGGGTTTTCTGAACATATATAACAAAGCCTGGAGAAAAATGCACATCGTCACACGCAGGCATCCTTAACCCTGATTATTCTCCCTCTGAGACACTGCTAGCATATTCAAAAGCAAAGACATTACTTTGCCAACAAAGGTCTGTCTAGTCAAGGCTATGGTTTTTCAATAGTCATGTATGGATGTTAGAGTTGGACTGTGAAGAAAGCTGAGTGCCGAAGAATTGATGCTTTTCAACTGTGGTATTGGAGAAGACTCTTGAGAGTCCCTTGGACTGCAAGGAGATCCAACCAGTCCATTCTAAAGGAGATCAGTCCTGGGTGTTCTTTGGAAGGAATGATGCTAAAGCTGAAACTCTAGTACTTCGGCCACTTCATGCAAATGATTGACTCATTGGAAAAGACTCTGATGCTGGGAGGAATTGGAGGCAGGAGGAGAAGGGGACAACAGAGGATGAGACTGCTGGATGCAATCAACGACTCAATGGGCATGAGTTTGAGAGTGAACTCAGTAGTTGGTGATGGACAGGGAGCGGCATGCTGCGGTTCATGGGATCTACAAAGAGTCGGACACGACTGAGTGATGACGGAAATGAACTGAACTGGAGTACACTGCTGTTGTGATAAAAAGCACAACATTGGGATTAAAGAAAGTCTGTCTCACACCCAGGTCTGTCACTTGGTGGGTAAAATAGTTAATCTTTGGCAGTGAGTGCTCTTAATCCCTAGTCTCTGGAGTTCTAATGAGGATTTCTGAACTGATGCTGTAAAGTACTTGCTGGTCATGACCAAGACACTGGAACCTTGAACATGAGGCAATCAAGAACTTACTCACAACTAGCAGGTCTCATATAGCTTGAGTGATATCTGCAGCAGGGCTGTCAGCCTGGGGTCATCCTGCCCGGGAAGATCTGCCGTCTTAGGGGTGTGTGTTTCCCAAGTGTCCTCAGGGTTGTGGGAAGCACAGACATTAGTCATGTGAAGTGTAGGGTTACACGTGTCTGTGACTGTGAGCTGACACCATTACTGGACATAGTCCTGCTTCAGGACAGCGAGCTCAGTGCTTGTGGGAAAAGTGTTATCTTGGGCAACACACCACGGAGCCTTAACATCCCTCTCCCCCTATACTAGCTAATTTTCTTTGCAGGACCCTCCAGTTCACTCATCCTGGCATCCTGCTCAGCCCTAAATGGAGTTTGAGAGAAGCAGGATAGATTTTTACAGGCCCAGATTCCCCCAGCCTGTAATTCTTGGGCATGAGGTGAGGTCGGGATGGGGTGTTTGGTTCCCTGGTGTTCAAGGCTGAGATGAAACCTGGTTTCTAAAGTCCTCCCTGCCCTCCATCCCTGCTAGAGAGAATCAGCTGCACTTTGATCTCCTGACAGGGAAGCAGGTGAGGGAGGCCACTCTGGAGAGTTCATTCCAGACTCTCCCTGGGGGAACAACCATGTCTGCTTCCTGCTCAGAAGCCCTGTCTGTGATGGATAGTATTGATGTAACCTCATTTACTTAGGAAATGAGAGCCTGGTTCTGGTGAGTTTTCTGTGCTCTCTGGAGCTGGATTCTTGGCATTGTCCTGACAGGGTGATGGGCCCAGTAATACCCCTGCATCATCCCTGTGAGCACCCTGGTTCCTGTCTGAGTTCTGGGGGTGGGTTGGGACACCTGCTGGGCTGAAGAAAGGCCTGAACACAGTCCCTTGCCTTTATTATTTGGAGCATGAGCTCCATCTGAGTTTATGTTGCTCTTATAAGCAAAACATTATAGGAAGCTAAAAAGTTAGTCAATAGAGTGAAGAGAGAGAGAGAGAGCAGTGTGGATGCGGGAATGAGAACACAGGTACTCAACTGCATGAACAAAGGCACCAATGAGTCACTTTCAGCTCTTTGTGTGAACAAAGGACAAAGGGAAAGTGTGAGATCATGTTGTGGTTCAGAGATCCATCAGGGCAGTTATGAAAGCATCCATCATATTCCTGGAGCAGAAGTCAAGACCATTCAAAGGTTTCTCATCTGCCGGGTCCTGTGAGCACTAGGGCGATGCAGCACCGGGTGCTCTGTGATCCGCACAGAGGCTCCTGGCACAGGTGCAGGGGGAGGCCCAGGACAGGGGAGGTGGCAGACTGTCTGCTCCCTTACTCGTCTCATCCTGTCCTGTGTGTGGCTCTGGTCCAGGGTGGGGGATGTACTGACTCATCAAAATTCAGGGTGGTGAGGACTCTAATGAGGAATTAAATTTTAGAATGTTACTGATTCACAAATTAGTTAACAATGAAAAAGAAAAAAAAATATAGCCATTTGAAGCAACATGGATGGATTTAGAGAATAATATTTAAAAAAAAGTCAGAGAAAGACAAATATGGTATCACTTATACGTGGAATCTAAAAATAATACAAATAAATCTGTACACAAAATAGAAATAGACTCAGAGACATAGAAAACAAACTTACCAAAGGGGATTGGGAGGGAGGGAGGAACAAAGTAGAAATATGGGATTAATAGACACACTACTATTTGAAATAGGTATGCAACAAGAATTTACTGTAAAGCACAGGAAATTTTATTCAGCATCTCGTAATAACCTGTAATGGAATATAATCAGAAAAAAATAACTGAATGAATATACTATATACCTGAAACTAACACATTATTGTAAATCAACTATACTTCAATAAATTTTTAAAAATTTGTGAACGATTTCCACCTGGAGAGATGCCAGGAGAATTTGGAGGGAAGCATGTTTGAGAGGACCTTGATGAAAGAACCAGTAAAGAATTTATCTAAATCTAGCTGTGAATGAATTTGGTCAAACATAGGTTCAAAGAGAATCTTTCATTCCCAGGTCATTAAAGTGAAACCTGATGTGAGCAGGAGTGAGGGCCACATGGAGGATTCCTATTGGTGGGAGGTGTCACCGCATATGGAGAAGGCAATGGCACCCCATTCCAGTACTCTTGCCTGGAAATCCCATGGATGGAGGAACCTGGAAGGCTGCAGTCCATGGTGTCACTGAGGGTCGGACATGACTGAGCGACTTAGCTTTCACTTTTCACTTTCATACATTGGAAAAGGAAATGGTAACCCACTCCAGTGTTCTTGCCTGGAGAATCCCAGGGATGGCGGAGCCTGGTGGGCTGCCGTCTATGGGGTCTCAGAGAGTCGGACACGACTGAAGTGACTTAGCAGCAGCAGCAGCAGCAGCAGTCACGACATACCCCAGGAGTCAGTGGGTTTCCTCACATCCAGCTTCCCTGACTTTCTCTGTTGTGTGTCTGTCTCTGCTTCCCCAGCACGGAGCCCGGTATTTTCTCACTTAGCATCTTCTCTGTGGGGACTCCGGACCATCAGGGCATACAAAGCTGAAAAGAGCTTTCAGGAGCTGTTCGATGCATATCAGGATTTGCACTCAGGTCTGTAAGTTTTTGGAAATAATTTCAGATGGGATGTTCTGCCTTCTGAGGCCTGACCTCCATCTCAGGTGGCCTAGTAGGCCAGCACCTCTCTCTGTGTCACCTGCATGTCCCCCTCTGCACACCCACCTTGCCCACCCCTTCCTCTCAGCATCCCCTCTGTGCTCCCCTCTTCCCCGTCACCCCCTGCTTTTCTCCCCTGACTGACTTGCATTGTCCTTCCATCACTGTGCCCTGTGGACTTCTATCTCTTTAGGGCAGGACTCAGTAAAATTTTGTTTTTTGCAAAGATCCAGATAGAAAATATTGTAGGCTTTGTGTGCTATACTGTGTCTATTGCAACTACTCACCTTGGCTGTTGTAGCACAAAGACAGGCAAAGATAATACATCAGTAAATGGCTGTTTTCCAATAAAATTTCCTTTTCAGAACCAGGCGGTCGCTATTCTTGTCCCCCAGGCTGTAGTTTGCCAACTCTTTTCAGAGCATGGAGGGTAGCAGATGTGATTGACGAAACTAATTTCCTGATTTGCCACCCACTTGATTATACTTTGTATCAGTGAAGTTGTTTTTCCTAGGTAGAAAATTCAGAATTTCCTCTAAGTCTATAAAATCCTGGTCAAACTTTTCAATCGTTACTATATTTTGAAGATAAAATAGCATTTTGAAAGCCACATGCAGATCCTGTTGGCTGATGGTCATGTAGATACTGGCTCCTAAGAATAAACACTGCAGGGCCCTGTGGTGAGTGCAGAAGGTGCTGGAAACAGTGTGAGCTGTGCTGTCTGAGAGCTGGGAACAGTAGACATGTGAGAGGATGATCTTCATGCTGAGGCCCGGCACTGCAGAAAATGCACCAATGAGACAATTTTCCATCTTCTTTCTTGTGATCGTATTTCTGTTGATAACCTGTGGATTGACATTTTCTTTTTTTTTTTTTATTTTATTTTATTTTTTAACTTTACAATATTGTATTGGTTTTGCCACATATCAACATGAATCTGCCACAGGTATACATGTGTTCCCCATCCTGAACCCTTCTCCCTCCTCCCTCCCTGTACCATCCCTCTGGGTTTTCCCAGTGCACCAGCCCCAAGCATCCAGTATAATGCTTGCTTCCTGGACTGATTCCTGTGTGTCCCATACCTTGTCTTGGGTTATAACCTAGTTTTCTGGAATCTTCAGGTTCCTTGAGTGTGTGGCTTTGCTCTCTTACCTTGTATAAAATCTTCTGTACCTCAGCTGAGGAAATGCTCTCCCTCATTAGAAGCAGTTAACATGGTTTTTCTGTTTATGTATTATGCTTATTACGGTTCACAAATCCAGAGGCTTGGTTCCTGCTTTTGACGACGTCCCGATGGCTCGCTGTGTATCTGGATGTCATCTGTGCCATCTTTGTCACTGTTGTTGCCTTTGGGGCCCTGATTCTGGTAGAAAGTAAGTAAATATGTGAATATTTGTAGTATGTTTACAGTTTATAACTTTGTAGTTATTAAACTCTTGCCATCTTGTCTAATATATACTGCTTGGTTCTAGTGAATTACAGTGTCTGCAGCATGTGATTCCACTGTGTGGTCCTTGTGAACTCATTTGTGTCGTGATGAGCACTTTCATCTTTTTTTCCATTTACTTATTTATTTACAGTAGGTCCTTGTTGAGACCTCTTTAAAAAATTTTTGATTGGCTTATCGTTGATTTATGATGTTGTGTTAGCTTCAGGTGTACAGCCAAGTGAATCTGTTTTACATATATCCACTTTATCAAAGATTCTTTTACCATATCCCATAGACATTGGGGTGCATGTATCTTTTTTTTTAGGAATTTGCATTTTAATTAATATTTCAAATAAATTGTCCTTTAGAAAGAATTTCTATTTTGGACTTTCAGAATCTTTAAGAGCAAAGACCAGATTTGAAAGTGCCTCCAGCAGACCTGTGGTGTCTTGGGCCCCTGCTTTGGCTGGCTCAGACCATTCTTTTAAGTTTTACTGGTTTACACAGTTGTCTTAGTTTACGGTGTATAGCAAAATGAATCTGAAATACATATACATATATACACTCCTTTTTTGATTCTTTTCCTATATAGGTTATTACAGAGTTCCCTGTACTTTACATTTGTTTCTTATTAATTATCTATTTTCTTATTTTATATATAGTAGTATGTATGTGTCAGTCCCAGTCTTTCAATTTATCCCTCCCTTCCCTCATCCCCTGGTAAGCATAAGTTTATTTTCTACATCTGTGACTCTATTTCTGATTTGTAGATAAGTTCATTTGTTGCCTTTTGTTAGAATTCATGTATAAGCAATATAATATTCTATGTTTCACTGTCTGACATACTTCATTTAGTATGAAAATCTCTAGGTCTACCCATGTTGTTGCAAATGGCATTATCTTCCCTTTGTTACGGCTGGATAATACTCCATTGTATATATGATACCACACGTCTTCCTTACCCATTGCTTGATTGATGGACATTTAGGTTGCTTCCATGTCCTGGCTATTGTGAATAGTGCTGCAGTGAACATTAGGGTGCATATATGTCTTAGAATTATGGTTTTCTCTGGATATATGTCCAGGAATGGGATTGCTGTATCACATGGTAGTGCTGGTTTTAGTTTTTAAAAGAACTTCCACATCATTCTCTATAGTGACTGTAACAGTTTACATTCCCAGCAACAGGGTAGGAGTATTTCTTCACATCCTCTCCAGCATTTACTATTTGTAGATTGGTTGATGATGATCATACTGAGTAGTGTGAGGTAAGACCTCACTATAGTTTTGATTTGTATTTCTTTAATAATTAGAGATGTTGACCATCTTTTTATGTGCTTTTTGGCCATCTGTATGTCTTCGTTGGAAAGTGTCTGTTTTAATCTTCTGCCAATATTTTGATTGGGATTTTTTTTTTAATATTGAACTGCATAAACTGTTTGTGTATTTCAGAGTAATCCCTTGTCAGTCACTTTGTTTGCAAATATTTTTCCCCATTCTGAAGGTTGTTTTTCAGTATTGTTTATGGTGTTCTTTGCTGTGCAAAATCTTTTAAGCTTATATAGTTCCATTAGTTTACCTTTTATTTTCATTACTCTAGGAGGTTAATCAAAAAAGATCTTGATGAAATTTATGTCGGAGAGAATTCTGAGTTATATATCAGAATATATATATCTAAGTGTTTTCATCTAAGAGTTATATATTGTCTGGTGTTACATATATGTCTATAATCCATTTGAGTTTATTTTTGTGTATGATGTTAGGGAGTGTTTTAATTTTATTCTTTTACATATAGCTGTCCAGTTTTCCCAGCACCACTTATTGAAGAGACTATCTTTTCTCCATTGTGTATTCTTGCTTCCTTTGTCATAGGTAACCTTAGGTGCATGGGTTTATCTCTGGACTTTCCATTTTGTTCCATTGATCTATATTTCTGTTTTTGGTGCCAGTAGCATATTGTTTCAGTTACTGTAGCTTTGCAGTATAGTCTGAAGACAAGGAACCTGATTCTACCCAGCTTCAAATTTCTATTCTGTTTTTCTCAAGATTGCTTTGGCTTTTCATAGTATTTTGTGTTTCCATACAAAATGTAAAAGCTTTTGTTCTAATGCTGTGAAAAATGCCATTGGTAGTTTGATAGGCATTGCACTGAATCTGTCGATTACTTTGGGTGGTTTGTTTGTTTGTTTGGTTATTTACTGTAGGTCTTTGTTGAGAACTTTTATCTTTTTATCTTTCTTTAAATTGGTTGAGGTCCATGCAACTGTAGTAAGCTGACCTGAACATTCCAGGTAGTGTCCTGTACGTGGATGGAGAGAACCAAATTTACTATTAAGCTTTTTGTACAGCTTAGGGTTTAGGTCTAACTTTAGGGCTACTTGGATCTCTTGGTTGTAGGTGCCTGGTGTACTGGGCAGATAAAGATTCTCTGTAGCAAAGAACAGTGTCCTCACTGCTGTGTGGGTAACAAATGAGCAGCTGTTGGGGTGCATGGCATGAATTTCACCATCCCTAACTATTCCATAATAATAACCCTGAATCACAGTCTTTGATAATGGAACAACGAGAGTAATACTTTAGATTTAAAAGCACTGGCTCTTAGAACCCATTGCCTTGTTTTTGTGGTTGCAACTGCAAGTACACTGGATGTAGAAAGTGAAATTATACAATGAAAATTGGAGCCATAAGAACAAAAATCTGAATAACGACGTGTGAAAGTGAAAGTCACTCAGTCGTGTCTGACTCTTTGTGACCCCATGAACTGTTGCCTGCCAGGCTTATTTGTCCATGGAGTTCTCCAGGCAAGAATACTGGATTGGGTTGCCATTTGCTTCTCCAGGGGATCTTACTGACCCAGGGATTGACCTGGGTCTCCTGCATTGCAGGCAGATTCTTTACCAACTGAACCACCAGGAATGACCTTGAATAATGACATGACTCTCACCTATATAATACCATAAAGTGTATCTCAATCCAGTTGGAATTAATAGGATAAATGACAGAAATCGTAAAGACCTATGAGAATCAGAAGAGATTAGGAAGAGCTGGCAATAATACACAGAAGAACTGTACAGAAAAGATCTTAATGATCTGGATGACCATGATGGTGTGGTCACTCACCTAGAGGCAGACTTTCTGGAGTGTGAAATCAAGTGGGCCTTTGGAAGCATTACTATGAACAAAGCTAGTGGAGGTGATGGAATTCCAGCTGAGATATTTCAAATCCTAAAAGGTGATGTTGTTGAAGTGCTGCACTCAATATATCAGCAAATTTGGAAAACTCAGCAGTGGCCACAGGACTGGGAAAGGTCAGTTTTCATTCCAATCCCCTGGATGGGAAATGGCAAAGAATGTTCAGGCTACCATAAAATTGCACTTATTTCTCATGCTAGTAATGTTATGCTCAAAATCATTCAAGCAAGGCTTCAACAGTACATGAACTGGAAACTTAGGGTTGTACAGGCTAGGTTTATAAAAGGCAGAGGAACCAGAGAATAAACTGCCAACATTTGATGGATCATACAGAAAGCAAGAGAATTCCATGCTGAGGTCCAGCCCCGGCTGATCCAGGGAGTTCGAAGGGGAGACGGCTTCAGCAATCAGGATATGATAGCTTTAATTAAATATTAATTAGAAATATAAAGAGTAATAGAATGAGGATAGCTCAGCAGGAAAATTCAGTGAAGAGGCTGAGTAGCTTGGTTTACACGGGAAACCAATAAAACTTCAAGACAAGAAGTTTGCACCACTTATGTAGGCTGCAGGCATCCTTCCATTCTCCCAAAGGAGAGGAGACACTGAGGCCTCCCCGGTCGGATCTTAGAAGCCCAGGCAAAATTAGTAAGCATGGCAGGGTCCGTGCTCCAGATGGAAACTCAGCCAGAGTTTGAGAGAGAGAACGACATGGGGAGACCAGTCTTTCGAGGAACTGATCCCAATTCTTTATTTTCCAGTGTCTGTTTTTATACACTGAGATGTTATACAAAAGTCACGTGGGGTCCGCAGTCCTGACTTTTATTAAAGTCAGGTGCTTCATACAGATGTATACAGAGGTCTTAGGGGTGTTACATCATTTTCTGGCCAGGGGGCCTGCTGACAATTTATGACCCTCTCCTTGTGACAGCGGTCAGTCAACCAGAACACTTATTTCTCCAGGGGTGATTATTTTTGAAACAGACTCCACCTTCCGAAGATACTAGATAAAGTTACATTCCTATAGGGTGAGGGTGTAGTGGGTTTTAATTAAGGAAAGAATTTGCTTACCCTAAGGTCTAACATGATTAATTTCAAAGGTTAATACTTATTTCTTCTATATATTCATTAATGTGTATAAGGGCAGGGGATGTGGAGACTTAGCAGTAAACATTGACTCAACAAATGAAAAACCCTTCACCAATACAATTTCTAATCAGCCCACTATACTTATACTAATAGTTTTCTAACTTCTCTAAAGAACCTGTTTCTAGAAGGTTTAAAGCATCTCGTGCCTCTCATGGTTGGAAGGCTATGAGCAGTCACATGTGGCTGGACAAGCCTGTCAGGCAGGCTAGAGAACCTTCAGAAGAGTTTGTAAGTTTGGAACACTCCTGTTACGCCCAGGAATTATTATTAACTGGAGCTCTAAGTTAACTCCTTTTCTGAAAGAGGTGGTGGGGGACAGCCCCCCCATAAAGTCAGAGGTGTAGGTGAGAGCACAAAGTAGTAAAGTAGGCCGACTCTGGTTTTGGGGGTAGATGCTCGAGAATTTCCAGGGGGACTCCTGAGGCTCGATCCCGCCTTTGCGTATGTCAAGCCTCCTTCCTCATGACCTTTGCCATGGGTGGAGGTCCTCACGCCAGCTCCCCGCAATTCCAGGAAAACATCTGCTTCATTGACTACACAAAAGCCTTTGATTGTGTAGATCAGTACAAACTGTTGAAAATTCTGAAAGAGATAGGAATGCCAGACCACTTTACCTGTCTCCTGAGAAACCTGTATTCAGGTGAAGAGCATGGAACAATGGACTGGTTCAAAATTGGAAAGAAGTATGACAAGGCTGTATATTGTTACCCTACTTATTTAACTTATATGAAGAATACATTATGTGTAATACCAGGCTGGATGACTCAAGCTGGAAACACAATTGCCAGGAGAAATATCAATAACCCTAAATATACAGATGATACCATTCTAATGGCAGAAAGTGAAGAGACTGCGAGTCTATAGTAATAAAATATCCCACTAATAGGAAGAAGAATTGATGCCTTTTAATTGTGGTGCTAGAGAAGACTCTTCAGAGTCCTTTGGACTGCAAGGAGAACAAACCAGTCAATCTTAAAGGAAATCAGTAATGAATATTCATTGGAAGGACTGAAGCTCCAATACTTTGGCCACCTGACATGAAGAGCAAACTCATTAGAAACCCTGATGCTGGGAAAGATTGAGGGCAGGAGGATAAGGGGATGACAGAGGATGAGATGGTTGGATGGCATCACCAACTCAATGGACATGAGTTTGAGCAAGTCCCAGGAGATAGTGAAGGACAGGGAAGCCTGGTGTACTTCAGTCTGTGGCATCACAAAGAGTCAGACACAACTTAGTGACTGACCAACAACAACAACATTGTTAATGCTTTCTAAATTCATAATATTTTAAAACTTTACTTTCTCATTTGGCTCCACTGGGTCTTAGTTGGGACACGCGGGATCTTCAGTCTCAGTTGTGACAGGCAGGACTTTAGTTGCAGCATGTGAGCTCTCAGTTGTGGAATGTGGAATCTAGTTCCCTGACCAGGGATCAAACCTAAGCCCCCTGATTGGGTGCTTGGATTCTTAGTTATTGCACCACCAGGGAAGACCATCATAGTGGTTTTTTTTTTTTTTTTTAACTGTATTATTATATCAGTCATCAGAAGTAATATTATGAGTAATACTATCATTACATGAAAATTATTTAAATGTTATAAAGGAGTCTTTTCAGTACTATATATAAAATAGAAAACTAAAAATGACCTTCTGTATTGCAAAGGGAACTCTAGTTGATACTCTGTAATGACATATATGGGAAAAGTAACTTTAAAAGAGTGGATGATATATATATATCTGGCTGATTCACTTTACTGTACACCTGAAACTAACACAACTTTGTAAATAACTATACTCCATTAAAACTCATAAAAATAAAGGAGTCTTCTTCATAAAATGACAGAAGGAACCACCTGAGGGGTTGAGAAGGAGACTGACTTTATTCCTCTTCTTCCTCACTTAGCTTTGGATCTCGGGCAGGTTGGCCTGGTCCTGTCTCTCACTCTCACGGTCACGGGGATGTTCCAGTGGTGTGTCAGGCAAAGTGCCGAAGTGGAGAATATGGTGATGACTATCTTTCCATTCTTAACATTTTCAAGTCTCCTTGCTGTTAAATGGCATAAAAGCAATTCTTATGTAAAATAGTAAAACTATTATTTCACATCATAGTTAATACAGTTTTTTTTTTTTAACATTCTTCTTCATCTGCTTAAAGTTAATGTAAAATAAAATATATACGTTTTTTCTCAGTCTTATGTGTGCCATGTGAGAAAGTTTTATATTCGTCACAAGCTATCCTCAAATGCAATAAATGTCTCTGTAGGAAAGAGGTTCTGAAATCCTGGAGAGAAGCTAATTTCTTAGCAGCTTGGTTATCTTTGTTTCTTAATAGGTGATTCCTCATATTTTGTAAAATAAAGAATTCAGTTTTTTGAGGTTTCTTTAATTAATATGTTCCTATCTTCTGCCCTTCCCCTATTTTATCATTTATTCTTGTGCGTGGTGAACACCTGAAATTTCTGGTGGCCCTTCTTTCTGGTAGGATAAGCTCCCTCTCAGAAAGTGCTCTCAAAGTTGTGGAGTCATGGTAGTTTAGGAGGCCTTGGTCAATATGTAAATTATGTACTTTTGAATATTTGCAGCTTCTCCTAAAGGGAGAAAAACAATAAAAATGAAATCTTTCCACTTCTTGCTTCTAATAGAATAGAAAATGATTAAATAGAAAATAATTAAATGGAGGTTTGATGACCATCCAGTTCTGTTATCTATAACACATGGCCCTTCTGTAGCCACACATTACTGATTGGCGTCCATAAATATTCTTTTCTTTGACAAAATGCTCTTGTTTTTCATTCAGGTGTGAAAAGTGGATCAATAAAATCTTAGCATTCATTTCTCTAATTCTTTTGGTGTTAATATAAAGTTGGAGGAAGTGGCTGTAAGTATAAGTATTGAAGATGACAAACAAATTTGCAATTCAT
Source organism: Bos indicus x Bos taurus (assembly GCF_003369695.1). Lineage (NCBI taxonomy): Eukaryota > Metazoa > Chordata > Mammalia > Artiodactyla > Bovidae > Bos > Bos indicus x Bos taurus. The sequence goes on along the minus strand of NW_020867068.1, from coordinate 684,530 downwards.
CCAAGGCCTCATCAAACTCTTGTTTCTGTCCTTTGTGGATGCTAAGACCTGGGATATTCTGAACCATATAAAATCAGATATAAAGATAAAAAAAGAAAAATGTCTCATTTACAGTCTCTGAACATCCATAAACAAGACTCTCTGATACTAACTCACTTGATGTCATATGTGTTTCAGATGATTTCAGTAGAAAGGGGGATTAAATATACAGACCTTGAGAAAGAAGCACCCTGGGAACTTGAGTATCGTCCACCGCCATCCTGGCCCCATGAAGGAGAGATTGACTTTTATTATATTAACTTCAGGTACAGCTTGGATGGGCCTCTGGTATTGAAGAACCTGAGAGTACTCACTGCCCCAAGAGAAAAGGTTAGTTTAAGCCATTTGCCTCTTTAAATTCCAGCTAAAGTTTTTGTACCACATCTGCTCTTGGTTTCCTTGTCAGTGTGTTGGGGGTTGTGGGAGGGCTTTTTGTACCTCATGGATGCAGATTTAATCAGTGATATGTAGGTGAATCTTTCTTGGAAACTGACCATGGAATGGGATACAAGCATTTCTTATCCCCTGCATTGTGAGCTCCCTCATGGTGGCTGGTGGGCCCTGGGCTCATGGGCTCAATTTTAACCTGACCCAGGACACTATGTGTAACACCTCATTATTCATACAAAGTCTGGGAAGTCAGTCCTAGCTCCATGTCCCTAATTCTCCAGTATCTCCTTTCCATCGTTTCTTCTTTGTATTTCTAAAATCTTCTCTTCCTCCCACGGTGCTCTCTGTTTAGAACCTGCTCCTGTCACTTGGTCTTTTCTGTAGACTTTTCCTCCTACACATCCACGCTGAGCTACCATTCCCCTGCCCTCCCCCCACAGACTGCTTCTTTATTTAGCACAGATCTGATCCTTAGTTTGCTGGGAGAGCTGCTGCTGGAACCAGAGCACAGCCCCAAGTCCACTCCAGCAGGGGCCATGGGGTGAGTTCGTTGTTACTAGAGTAGAGCCCAGAATCATGACTCAGTCAAGGGTGAGGAACCAGGGCCTGTGATGGAGGCAGAACACAGAGATTTGCTCAAAGTCAAAAGCAAATTGAACAGAGCAGGGAAGATCCACATGGGAGATGGCAGAGAGACTTGTGAGCTGAACCGGCCAGTGTCCATGTCTGCTGTGATGTTCCTTTATACTCAACTTAAGGCCCTTGGCCTGGAACATGGCAGAGTCTTGAAGAAAAGAATAAACCAGAGCAGACAAGTTGATAGGAAGCTCTTCCCCGCCTCCCTCTGCTGCCAGAATGTCTCCCAACTTACACACACCGCTACACTCTGGTTGTGTGTTGGTTCTCCTAAAGCACCACATCCTCCCAGCTTCCAGTGAGCAGTCTGCCCTCTGCCTCAGAGACCTTCCACTCTATCACCTGGATGGTGAAAGTCTCCTCATTTTCTGAGTTGACTCCAATGCATCTTCAAGACCCTCAATTCTTCCTTAGCATCTTATATACTCTTTGAAGGTAGCATTCACAGGACAACTATGTTCAAAGCAGCCAAAAGTTGGAAGGAACTAATCCTTACATTGAACTATCCAATGTTTAAAAGGAGGGAAATGCTGACCTATGGTTAAACCTTGACAGCATCTTGCTAAATGTCAGACACGAAAGGAACAAATACTGCTTTTGTGAGGTGGTGAAATTCTATGAATTTGACAAAGTGGTCAAATTCAGGAAGACAGGAAGTAGGATGGTGGTCTCCAGAGACTTGGGGAGTGGCAATAGGTAGTTGTTTGTTTAATGGTTATAGAATTCAGTTTTATGAGGGAAAAAAAAAAATCTTGAGCTTGGTTGCACACCATGTGAATGTACTGAACATTAAACCATCCACTTAGAAATGGTTAAGTAGTTAAATTTTATGTTATGTGAACTTTATCAAAATTAAAATATAAGATAGCATCTGTGTCGTGCTTTGTAATTTGAGGTCTGTATCTCACGGTACCTTGAGGCTTCTTAAAATCAAGGGGCATCTTATTTTCATCCTTGTTCCCTAGAAAGTGGCAGTCTGCAGGGCTTAGAGAGGGTGCTGAAGAACTGCTGTCTGCAAGGTTGAGTAACACACAGGTGTGAGCAGCCAGTAACCAGAACATACACACAAGAAAACTGCATGAACAACTAAAAGAACTGCTCTTTAACTCTTCCCACCACAACCCCCTAGTGGACTATAGCTGTAATTTAATGAATGATATCCTTGTAACATGAAAATACATATTCAACTGATTGCCAAAAGGATACCCAGGGAGCAGCTTCAGTTAGTTGCAGCACTAAAGGTGACTCATAATTATTTCCAGTTCCATCATAGTTCAGGAAGAAGCTGAGGACTGTTTTGTTGGGAAAACATTAACCACAGCTCTTGATACAATCCTGTCCCTGAGAGCACTGTAGGTGATGTTAGCTTACTCTCAGACAATGTGTCTGTCAGATTTCCTGTTGTAAATGTGATTCTGTTAACTTGCACTTGTCTTAATTTTCCCCAAAACCATAAAATAGGAATTATTTCAGAAACTCTGCAGTACAACTTACAAACATAATAGATTCTATTCTTCCTTCTTAAAAACTGCAAATCATAGGACTGTTGAGATTCCAAAATATTTGAGGGCAAATTGAATTTGGAAGCTGAATTAATGACTGTGGTAGCTTGACTTTTGATCTCTGACTTGGTCTATCCCCCGTATCACAGATCAGTTCAGTCGCTCAGTTGTGTCCAACTCTTTGTGACCCCATGGACTGCAGCATCAGGCCTCCCTGTCCATTACCAACTCCCGGAGCTTGCTCAAACTCATATCCTTCAAGTTGCTGATGGCATCCAACCTTCTCATCCTCTGTCGTCCCCTTCTGCCTTAACAACATTAGCTTCATTTCTGTGTTTGGAGACAATACCCACGCAGCGTGTTCAGGAAGTGATTCTACTCCACCTATGAACATCCCAGGTTCCCTCTCCTGCTAACCTGTCCCACCCCATCACTCTGGGTCACCCCTTTGGTGCTGGGTTTGAAAGAGGCTGCTGTGAGGGATGTGGGAGTGAGCCTGCCCAGCCGAAATGGGGCTTTATTCTCTTTCCATTGTTTCCTCTGTTGTCCTGATTCCTGAAAGTTAGAATCAATAGGAGAATGTAGTAGGTACTACATAGAATTCAAATTCAGGGAAGAAATAGCAAGTAAAAATAAAGATCCCAGATGATGTAAATAGCACCTTAATCTTCCCAGTTAGATTCTGAACACTGGTTTCAATTTTCATTTAGATAGTTTTCATTTAGATGGTTTTGTGGTTGATTTAATGATTTTAGAGTTCTGGGACATTTTAAAGCATTTATCCAGCTCTCAGGATAGATTGGTTTTGGTTTGTTATATTTATATAAATATAAATAAGCTCAGAGCTCTTATTTCTATAATACACTTTAGAGATACTTACTAGACCTTGCTGTAATGTGCAAAAATATTCGTTTCCTACATTTTCTCCTTTTTTACATAGTGTCTCCTCAGCAACCCCTCTCCTCATTCCAGATTGTCCCACTTCCCTTACTGGCTTTCTAATTCCTTGTGATTCAGACTGTGGTGTCAGGGCCAGCAGCTCCTACATCTCCTGGAGCTTTCTAGAAATGCAGAGTCTCAGGCCCATCCAGACCTCTTTACTCATTTGAACAAGGCCTTCTGGTAAATTCCTTTCTCTCCCATAAGCATTTCTTATAAGTGATAACCTGTGATTTCTATTAAACATCCTTTGACAGGTTGAAATTGAGCTCAGGTCCCTGTTATGACTGAGCATTAGGCTCTAGAAAGTTCTGTGCCACTTCCCCTATAGATTTACTTACTTTCATATTCTTCAAATTGCACTTATGCTTTATAATTCAACTCTGTGTGATTCCACTGCATTTCTTTGCATCTTCTTGATGGAGTCTCATCTTCATCACAGGCAGTTTTCATCCTGCTCCTACCTTCCCCACACCAGCCTCCTACAGGGACTGGAGGGATTTCCCATAGGCTTAGCCCTGCCTGGACCTGGAGTCAGAGACAGCCTCGTGCAGCAGTGTATGTGAGGTTCTTTCACCACCTGATGGGATAAAGAATGAGTCTCGCTCTCCAAGCAGGGCAGGAAGTCTGTTTGGTTTGTCTCCTGGGGAACCTGACCTCAGGTACTCTCTCTGCTCAGTGATGTCATCCCTCTTGTCTCACTCACCGTGTTATATGTACCCATGTCCACATCATGCTTCAACTCTCTGGCCACAGGATCTCCATGGTAGGCCCGTTCCTTTAACTGCAGCTACACCTCTCCCCACTTTCTCTGTTCTAGCTACACAGACACATGATAAGATACCAGACCGTCCAGGTTTAAGGAGTTAATCAGCAGAATGGAAAAGAGGCTGACAGATGTGGGTTTGAGTCTCATCCTATGACTTAATGGACTCTGAAATTTCAGGCAGACTAATTAAGCCTCAGTCTTCTTTTGGAAAAATGGAATTGATAGGACCTAACCCGTAGGCTTGTTGTACGACTTAAACAAGATAAGACATGTAAAGCACCCAGCACAGGGGTCAGAGTAGATGCTTGACCAATGATTGTTGTAGTTTTTATACTGTATAAAATTACTATAAACACTTATATGGTGGAAGTTGTTGTCTGTCCCATGAGAATGAGGTGTTGGCCATTTGAAGTTTTATTTATGGCTGCAGGATCCATCTGCCATGTTTCTTTTTGTCCAGCTTATCATATGTCTAAATAATATGGTGATAGATTTTCCATAAATTCTCTGGCCTGATTAAAAACCTCAGCTTTCTGCAGAAGCTTCTTTGTCTCAGGGCTCCACAGGGAATAAAAATAAGAAAAAGTCAAGTCCAGTACAGATCCTGCTGTCAACATATACAGGCCAGTTGAAGAAACAAGAAAATAGGTATATTAGTTTTATAAGCTAGAAGGTGGTCAGAATTTTTATAGAAATTTAGGAAAAGATAATACAACATCTGTTAGTATTGGGATAAGCACATATAGGGTACAGGGAGAGCATTTCTGAAGAATTAGGCACATGAGACAGACTTAGTGATGTGTGGTCAGGGCTTCAGCAGGTGGAAATGCATGTGAAAGGCATTCTCGGAGGTGAGACCAACATGAGCAAAGGCACGATGCCCTGATCCAGTGAGTGAAGAACCAGGCACCTGCAGAGCATTCAGGGAAAAGAACTACCAGGTGTGTAGCATACATTTTCATATCCAACCCTCACAACTACCTAGTGACCCCAAGAAAGCTGACTCATGGACATGAAGGATGGAGAGGTCAGTGGGAACAGTTTTGTAGAAGAGATGTCCTGGGATGGAGTGACACAGAGCCGACCTTTGGGGGTTTACTCTGAGAAGTGAGAGCACATGGTCCCAAGTGGGCATATGCAGGGGACAGGGAGTCAGGAGCTATTGTGTTTCCATTAAGATGTCCTGGGAAATAGACTCCACTTTTTGGTATCAAACTGATGTCAATTAAAACAAAGCTATAACACCCAGGCTTATGAATGTGCAGGGAAACAGGTGGAAGTTGAAAATGGTATCATTTTTCTGGAGGTTGGCAATACTTAACAGCTTTCTCTTAAAATGTACGTACCTTATTCTCAGCAATTACACATCTGAGAATTCATCTGAGGAAAGCATTAAGGTTATTTGCAAAGATTGAGCTTCAAGGATATTTGACACGGAGTTATTTATATTAGCAAACTATTGGAGATTGAATATCTACCAGTAGGAATTTGTTAAATAAATGATCACATATACTGTAATATTATATAGCCATTTAAAATAAATATTTTTATGAAATTCTAAATGAAGATACACTAAACAGTATGTTCATACTAATCATATTTTGTTTAAATATGTAAATTTGTATCTTTAAGAACACATAACACAAGTCTGGAAAATCAAAACATCAACATCTTAAGATTGGTTTTATAAGACTTCTAGCATATATCTAGTCTTTATTTACTTTGCAAATTCATTTGCACTGATTATGATTAAGAAAAGAGTTTGTTTTATTTTGTTTTTTTAAATGATAATGCAACCTGACACTCAGGTGGTGAATGTGGACCTTAAAATGAGGGACTGAGCCATGAAACATTGCAAGACTAGAGTTTTCAGGGCTTGGCAGCATGCTGGACTCAGGGAAAGCTGGAAGGAAGGTGGACAGTTCTGCCTATGAGCCTGGGAAAGAAGTAGAGTAGGGAAGTCAGAGGACATGGCTGTTTTATGTGGGGCATCAGATGTTGATCATGTTGAGTTTGATGTGTGAAGAGAGATTCAGGAGCAAGTGTCTAACAAGTTGGTGTGGTCATCACAGATGAACCCTGGCCTGGTTCCCTGCACATTCACAAACCTGGGATTTATAGCTTCATTTTATTGGACATCAGTTTAATTTCAAAAAGTGGTATCATTTTCCCATGACATCTTGCTGAAGGCATACAGCTCCTGACTTCCTGTCTTACACTTCCCACTCTGATCCAAGTGGTAGGAAAAATAGAAAGGAGCTGTTGCGCAGCAGCTAAAATAAGATTTTTTCCAAGTGTCTTTGGTATTAGGAATGTAAACTTACTGATACTGGTGACACTTTCCGTGTGGAATTGGTAAAACCCACTGGTGACCCAGATAAGACATACAGACTACATTAATAGTTTTAATGATTTAACTGTAGAAATAGTCAGAGGCAGGTGTATTTTTTTTCTTTGAATTGCCTTTTTAGGAGGGGATGTATGGCCACACAGCATGTGGGATCTTAGTTCCCTACCAGGGATTGGACCCATGTCCCCTGCAGTGGAAGCTCAGAATCTTAACCACTGGACTGCCTGTGAAGTCCCTTGTTTCTTATTATTCTCCTCACTGGAGTTTGGAGCTCACAGTCCCATGGTCATGAGTGGCCCTCAATGCCCCTACATATCTCAGCCCATTTATCCAAAGTCTACAAATGTTCCCATTTGCACAGATGGATCAGTTTCAGTAGAGCTGATAACATGGGAACATACACACATTCTCATGGATACAGTTGTCACCTGTGTCTTAATGTGTGTTGATTTATGTATAAGAACACCCAGAAAGACAGACACACATTTTTATTGTGCTTCACAGATAATGCTTCTTCTTCTTTTTTTTTTTTTTAACAAAGTAAACATTTATGACAACTCAGTGTTGAACAAGTACATTGGTACCATCTTCCCTACAGTATTTGCTAACTTCATGTCTCTGTCACCTTTTGGTAATTCTCACAATATTTCAAGCCATTTTATTATTATTATATTTGTTTTTCTGATCTGTGATCAGTGTTTTTTAATGTTACTACCCAATAAAGGCTTAGATGATGGTTAGCATTCTTTTAGCAATCAGTATTTGAAAATTAAGGTATGAATATTGTTTTTCTTACATAATACTGTTGTGCACTAAATAAACTACAACATAGTATAAACATAACTTTTTACAAAATAATTTTATTTATTTATCTTTGGCTGGGCTGGGTCTTCGTTGCTGCTCTGGTGTTTTCTCTAGTTGCAATGAATGAGGGGTCACTAGTTGCAGTGAGCAGCTCTCTAGTTGCAGTGCCCAGGCTTCTCACTGCGGTGGCTTCTCTTGTTGTGGCTCCCGTGTCTAGGGCATGTGGGCTTCAGTAGTTGTGGTGCACTGGCTTAGTTGCTCTGTAGCATGTGGGGTCTTCCCGGATTAGAGACTGAACCCATGTCTGCTGCATTGATAAGTATTAGTTGCTCAGTCGTGTCCAACTCCATTGTGATCTCATGGATGGTAGCCTGCCAGGCTCCTCTGTCCATGGAATTCTCCAGGCAAGAATACTGGAGTGGGTTGCTATTTCCTTTTCTGGGGGATCTTCCCAATTCAGGGATCAAACCTGAGTCAGCTGCATTGACAGGTGCGTTATTTACAACTGAGCCACCAGAAAAGCCCCAATCTTATCATTAGTGCACTGAATTTCTCTCTGCTTTGGTTTTAATGACCAGACTGACACTTGACATGTATCTTTCCAAGGTGCAATTGCAAGTATTAATTTGCTTATAAAATACCTTTTGAACTGCTCCAGTGAAAGGTCCCATAAAAGTAGCAAATGTTGTGTTGATGTTGACTTCATTAAGTGCATTTTGTCTACTATCCTCTGTCTTATAAGACACTGAGATCTGCATTTTATAATTTTAAGATATTTTCTTTCAAGATAGAATATAATTAAGATATTTAATATTAGGAAGTTTTTTAGTTTTTCTACCAAAGAATAATTCCTCTTAAATAATTAGGCCCTTGAAAAAGTGAATACTTTTTTATGTATAATACTTCTGAATTTACTTGTTGATATCTCCATACAATTAGTCACATAATTCTCCAGGTCAACTTACTTAGGCTGTAGGAATAAAGCTAATTTAAAGACTGACTTCTTATGGACCACTTAGGAGATCACTGGCCTTTCACTGCCAGCAGATTGTCATTTTTAACTCTTCTTGGCACTAGGGGGCTCTCAACCAGGGGGCAGTTGTCAGTATCTGAAATTTTTGGTTGCCACAGTTTATTTATGGGGTGCTACTGGTATCTAGTGGGTCGAGTTCAAGGCTACTGCTAAACATCCTACAATACACAGGAAAAGCCCTCTTCCCCCAAGAATGAATTATCTGTCCCATAATGTCAACAGTGCCATGACTGAGAAAATTATAAACTAGTCTTTACATAGAACTTTTAAAATTCATCATCAATAACCAGCATTTCTGCCAGGTTTGTTGCATTTTGTTAATTCTTACTCTCTCCTGGATCTCTTTACAGCTTGGCATTGTAGGAAGAACAGGAGCTGGAAAAAGTTCCCTCATCACTGCCCTTTTTAGATTGTCAGAACCTGAAGGTGGTGTTTGGATTGATGGACACCGGACGACCTATATTGGACTTCATGATTTAAGGAAGAAAATGTCAGTTGCACCTCAGGTAATGCACTCACATGCTCTTTTCATAAGCCACTTAAGTTTACTTATTTTGTTATTTTTATATTCTTCAAATTAAACAAAAGGGTTAATCATTTTTACCCCTCAGTTCAGTTCAGTTCAGTTGCTCAGTTGTGTCCGACTCTGCGACCCCATGAATCGCAGCATGCCAGGCCCCCCTGTCCATCACCAACTCCCGGAGTTCACTCAAACTCATGTTCTTTGAGTCAGTGAAGCCATCCAGCCATCTCATCCTCTGTCGTCCCCTTCTCCTCCTGCCCCCAAACCCTCCCAGCATCAGAGTCTTTTCCAATGAGTCAACTCTTCACATCAGGTGGCCAAAGTATTGGAGTTTCAGCTTTAGTATCAGTCCTTCCAGTGAACACCCAGGACTGATCTCCTTCAGAATGGGCTGGTTGGATCTCCTTGCAGTCCAAGGGACTCTCAAGAGCCTTCTCCAATACCACAGTTCAAAAGCATCAATTCTTCGGCACTCAGCCTTCTTCACAGTCCAACTCTCACATCCATACATGACCACTGAAAAAACCATAGCCTTAACTACACAGACCTTTGTTGGCAAAGTAATGTCTCTGCTTTTGAATATGCTATCTAGGTTGGTCATAACTTTCCTTCCAAGGAGTAGTGTCTTTTAATTTCATGGCTGCAATCACCATCTGCAGTGATTTTGGAGCCCAGAAACATAAAGTCTGACACTGTTTCCACTGTTTCCCCATCTATTTGCCATGAAGTGATGGGACCGGATGCCATGATCTTAATTTTCTGAATGTTGAGCTTTAAGCTTTTTCACTCTCCTCTTTCACTTTCATCAAGAGGCTTTTTAGTTCCTCTTCACTTTCTGCCATAAGGGTGGTGTCATCTGCATATCTGAGGTTATTGATATTTCTCCCGGCAATCTTGATTCCAGCTTGTGCTTCTTCCAGCCCAGCCTTTCTCATGATGTACTCTGCATAGAAGTTAAATAAGCAGGGTGACAATATACAGCCTTGACGTACTCCTTTTCCTATTTGGAACCAGTCTGTTGTTCCATGTCCAATTCTAACTGTTGCTTCCTGACCTGCATATAGGTTTATCAAGAGGTAGGTCAGGTCGTCTGGTATTCCCATCTCTTTCAGACTTTTCCACAGTTTATTGTGATCCACACAGTCAAAGGCTTTGGCATAGTCAATAAAACAGAAATAGATGTTTTTTCTAGAACTCTCTTGCTTTTTCCATGATCCAGCGGATTTTGGCAATTTGATCTCTGGTTCCTCTTCCTTTTCTAAAACCAGCTTGAACAACTGGAAATTCACGGTTCACGTATTGCTGAAGCCTGGCTTGGAGAATTTTGAGCATTACTTTACTAGCATGTGAGATGAGTGCAGTTGTGCAGTAGTTTGAGCATTCTTTGGCATTGCCTTTCTTTGGGATTGGAATTAAAACTGACTTTTTCTAGTTCTGTGGCCACTGATGAGTTTTCCAAATTTGCTGGCATATTGAGTGCAGCACTTTCACAGCATCATCTTTCAGGATTTGAAAGAGCTCAACTGGAATTCCATCACCTCCACTAGCTTCGTTCGTAGTGATGCTTCCTAAGGCCCACTTGACTTCACATTCCAGGATGTCTGGCTCTAGGTCAGTGATCACACCATCGTGATTATCTTGGTTGTGAAGATTTTTTTGTACAGTTCTTCTGTGTATTCTTTCCATCTCTTAATATCTTCCGCTTCTGTTATGTCCATACCAGTTCTGTCCTTTATCGAACCCATCTTTGCAGGAAATGTTCCTTTGGTATCTCTAATTTTATTGAAGAGATCTCTAGTCTTTCCCATTCTGTTGTTTTCCTCTATTTCTTTGCATTGATCATTGAGGAAGGCTTTCTTATCTCTCCTTGCTATTCTTTGGAACTCTGCATTCAAATGGGTATATCTTTCCTTTTCTCCTTTGCTTTTCACTTCTCTTCTTTTCACAGCTGTATGTAAGGCCTCCTCAGACAGCCATTTTGCTTTTTTGCATTTCTTTTCCATGGAGACAGTCTTGATCCCTGTCTCCTGTACAATGTCACGAACCTCCTTCCATAGTTCGTCAGGCACTCCATACTTTAGTGAATATTTACTGAGCAATTACCATCCTCCAGGTATACTGTTGTTGTTCAGTTGCCCAGTCGTGTCTGACACTTCACGACTCCATGGACCTCACCATCTCCTAGAGTTTGCCCAAGTTCATGTCTGTTTCATATGGTGATGCCATCCAGCCATCTCACCCTCTGTTTCCCTCTTCTTCTTCTGCATTCAGTCCTCCCCAGCATCAGGGTCTTTTCCAATGAGTCAGTTGTCTTTTCCAGTGAGTCAGCTGTTTGCATCAGGTGACCAAAGTATTGGAGTTCAGCTTCAACATCAGTCCTTCCAGTGAGTATTCAGGGGTGATTTCCTCTAAGATTGACTGGTTTGAACTCCTTGCAGTCCAAAGGACTCTCAAGAGTCTTCTCCAACACCACAATTTGAAAGCATCAATTCTTTGGTGTTCTGCTTTCTTTATGGTACAGCTCTGACAACCATACATGACCACTGGAAAGACCATAACTTTGACTATACAGACCTTTGTCAGCAAAGTGATGTTTTTGCTTTTTAATACACTGTCAAGATTTGTCATAGCTTTCTTGTCAAGAAGCAATCATTTTCTAGTTTCCTGGCTGCAGTCACCATCCACAGTGACTTTAGAGCCTAAGAAGAGGAAATCTGTCACTGCTTCCACCTTTTCCCTTTCTATAGGCCATGAAAGTGATGGGGCTGGAAGTCGTGATCTTAGTTTTATTAATATTTAGTTTTAAGCTGGCCATTTCACTCTTCTCCTTCACCCTCATCAAGAGGTTCTTTAGTTCCTCTTCTCTTTCTGCCATTAGAGTGGTATCATCCACATATCTGAAGTTGTTGATGTTTCTCCTGCCAGTCTTGATTCCAGCTTGTAACTCATCCAGCCCAGCATTTCTCATGATGTTCTCAGCAAATAAGTTTAATAAAAAGGGTGACAATAAACAGCCTTTTTGTACTCCTTTTTCAATCCTGAACCAGTCAGTTGTTCCATGCAGTGTTCTAACTGTTGCTTCTCCCCCCACATACAGGTTTCTTAAGAGACAAGTAAGATGACCTGGTATTCCCATCTCTTTAAGAGTTTTCCACAATTTGTTATGATCTACACAGTCAAATTTTTTGTATAGTCAGTGAAACAGAGGTAGATGTTTTCTGGATTTCCTTTGCTTTCTCTAAGATGCAGCGAATATTGGCAATTTGATCTCTTGTTCTTTTGCCTTTTCTAAACGCAGCTTGGACATCTGGAAGTTCTTGGTTCATGTAGTGCTTCAGCCCAGCATGCAGAATTTTAAGCCTAACCTTATTAGCATGGAAGATGAGTGCAGTTGTCAGTAGTTTGAATATTCTTTAGTACTCCCCTTCTTGGGTATTGGGATGAGAATTGACTTTTTCCAGTCCTGTGGCCAGTGCTGAGTTTTCCAAATTTGCTCACATACTGAGTGCAGCACTTTGATAGCATGATCTTTTAGGATTTTAATAGCTGTACTGGAATTCCCTTGCCTCCACTAGCTTTGTGCATGCCAAGTTGCTTCAGTCATGGCTGACTCTCTGCAGATCCTATGGACCATAACCCTACAGGCTACGGTCCATGGGATTCTCCAGGCAAGAATTCTGGAGAGGGTTGCCATGCCCTCCTCCATAAGATCTTCCCAACCCAGGGATCAAACCCATGTCTCTTATGTCTCCTGCATTGGAAGGTGGATACTTTACCACTATCGCCACCTGGGAAGCCCAACTTTGTTGGTAGTGATGCCTTCTAAGGCCCACTTGACTTCACACTCCAGAATGTCTGGCTCTGGGAGGGTGACGACAGCATGGTGGTTATCTGTGTTATTAAGGTCCTTTCTGTACAGTTCTTCTGTGTATTCTTTTCATCTCTTCTTCATCTCTTCTGGTTCAGTTAGGCCTTTACCATTTCTGTCCTTGATTGTGTCCAGGTATATAGCCAAGGGCAGTGGAGGCCAGGTGTCCTGATCTTTCATCCTGCCCTCTGTTTTGATAGATTTGCTTTTTATTTTTTATTTTTTTGAGGTTTTATTTTTATACTCCATAATCATCTTCCTATCAAATAAAGCTCAGAAAAACACCGTCTTGAGATGGGAAACAGAGAAGAGATGAGACACAAAGAGCCAGGCAAATGTGCTTCCTGGAATGTGGGTGTAATATTCCCTGAAATGCCTGTTTATTAGCAAGCATTTCAGCATGGCACCCAAAGGGAAGGAGAACGTGGGCTTGGGCCTTATGACTGAGTACAGCTGTTGCTATCTACCGGTGGCCTCTAAAATACCTGGAATTACTCTAAGTACTCTGGTTTTTTCTAATTAATTTATTTTTAATTGAAGGATAATTGCTTTATAATATCGTTTTGGCTTCTGCCATGTATCAACATGGATCAGCCATAGGTATGTATATATATATATATATATATATATATATATATATAAATGTCCCTTCCCTCTTGAACCTCCTTCCTACCTCATCCCACCCCTCTAGGTTATCACAGAGCACCAAATTTGAGTTCTCTGTATCATACAGCAAATTTCCACTGGCTATCTAATTTTCCATATGGTAATGCATATGTCTAAGTACTTTTGAAACCAAGATACAGCTTTTCAGACTACAGTGAAATGCTGCCTCATACCCCTTAAGACATCTACTGTCAAAAAAGAAAAATGAAAGAAGGAAAGAAAGAAAATGGGTTGGCAGTATTGGCAAGGATGTAGAGAAATTAGAATCCTTGTTCATTGCTGGTAGAAATGTAAGATAGTGAAGCCACTGTGGAAAACAAGTTGGTCAATTCTCAAAAAAGTTAAAGATAGAAATATTATATGATCTAGCAATTCTACTTTAGAGTATAGACCCAAAAGAATTGAAAGAAAGATCTTGAAGTGATACCTGTACTTGCATGTTCATCACAGCATTATTCTCAGTAGCAAAAAGGTGGAGGCACCCAAAGGTACATTGACAGATGGATCAATAAACAAAATGTGGTACATATATGTAAACAGTGGAGTATTATTCAGCTTTAGAAAGGGAGGAAATTCTGACTTGTGCTACAACACAGATGAACCTTGAGGTGACAGTGAAATAAGCCAGTCACAGAGGACAAATACTGTATGATTCTACTAATATGAGGTACCTAGAGTACTAAATTCATGGGGACAAGAATTAGAATGGTGGGTTCCATGAGCTGCTGGGAGTGGGGAGTTGTTGTTTAATGTCTACAGAGTTTCAGTTTTGAAAGACGAAAGGAGTTCTGTGGCTGGATGGTGGTGATCGCTGTGCAACATTGTAAATGTACGTAATACCTCTGAATTGTGCACTTACAGCTGGTCAAGCTAGTAAATTTCATATGTATTTTACCACAATTAAAAAAAAAATTAAAGGTATCCCTTTCAGGAAAAATGGGAAGAACTTTTTAGCACATTCAGTCTCCATATTTAAAGATTTTCTCTGGCTATTTAATTCATGACTTGTGGTTACAGTAGAAAATAAAGGAGTTTAGATTTCCAAGTTTTACGTTTTGATGGTACTCATCTCTGAAATGTCCAAGTGAGATTAGTTAGTAGAAATAAAGGGCCTGTCTGTAGAGTCCTTTCATTTCCTTTGATGCAAAGCTTTCGAAAAACATACCCTGCCTTATTTTTAAAGCTTCTTAATTAGAATTGTATGCTGGTGTACATAAAATAAGTCTATAGATAAAGAAGTAATGTTAGAAGATCCTTGGCTCTGCCAATAATGTTTGGAAGCATATCTGAGCAAAGACTAAACATACCTTTAGTCTTTCATACCATCATATGTAAAATGGTAGTCTTACATACCATCAACATAGTTCTGTTCTGTTCTGTTGATTTCCACCCTTCCTTAGAGCATGTTCAACATACACACTCCAGAGAGCATCCTTACAAAATAGTGCCAAACATTGTATACATGTAGATTCCTCTCTATATGCTTTTGTGTCTAAGGTACAATATTGGTTGATAAAAGAGGGAATATCTGTAGAGAACTAGCAATGTGCAAAGTTCCCAGGAAATCATTCCAGAGGCATCCAGGGATAGAATGTTTGTGTAGACCAAGTGTCAGTGTGACCCACAGTTTTATTCCTGCTCTGCCTCAAAGGACTGTGGGGCCTTGATGACATTACTCAGCTTCAAGACTTCAGTGTCCTCATCTTTAAACCAGGCCTGGGACTCACTGCCACACAGATTTGTTGTGAAGATGTATCTGGGCTTCCCAAGTGGTGCTAGTGGTACAGGACCTGCTGCCAATGCAGGAGACTTAAGAGATGCAGATTCAATCCCTGGGTCAGGAAGATCTGTTGGAGGAGGGCACAGCAACTTGCTCCAGTATTCTTGACTGGAAAATCCCTTGGACAGAGGAGCCTGGTGGGCTATGAATCCATGGGGTCCCAAAGAGTCTGACATGACTGAAGCGACTTAGCACACATAACTGGGTGAGATAAGGTTTGTGCCCATGTCTGGTTCTTGGGAATGCTCAATCACCAGGATCTGTTATTATTCTTAATAATTGGGTTACTGGCCTTTGGATATTATTTTTGCCTGAGTAAAAAGAGTAATACTTTCCGGAATGACTTTACTCTTTAATTTCTCTTATGTGTTCATGGTGCTTGGTGATTTTCTTTATATTTATTGTTTACAATAAAACTAAATTGTTCATATGAATATAAATAGTAGAGCAAAGAAACAAAAATTAAAAAAAAAAAACACAATAGAAATTTGTGGGAAGGCGTAACAGAGAAATGTATCTAATGTTTCCACCAAAAGCAAAAAGAGAGAATAACACTTTCTTGTACTTTGATTTCATTTTCCCCTCCCAGCAACTTCTTTCCTGACCACCATCTTGTACACATTGTTACTTAACAGTCCTCTACCAAGACCTCAGGCCTTTTTTCTCAGCCCTCCCACACTCTTGGCTATTTTCTTCCTCTCCTTGAGGATCTCCTTGAGGATACAGAAATGTAGCTCTCATTTCTGCTCCTCTGTGCTTATTACAGTCCCTGACAAGTACTGATAAGAATTCCTAACATTTGTGGAATCATTAACATGTTTTAACCCCTTATCCTACCACTTCCTGCTTAATTCTCACAATTCTGTAGTTATCCTTACCTAACAGATTTAAAAACTGAGGCCCTAGGGGCTTGTCCCACTTATCAAGAAAGGGGCAGAGCCAGGAGTCAGATTTTGTGTGTGTCTAATTATTTTTTTCACAGTGTTTCAATTGTATAGCAAAATAGTAAGGTGAATTTCTTAAGCATAGATTTTTAACTTATCCTTCTCTACTCTCCTCTTTGGTAAACATTAATTTGTTTTCTATGTTTGTGAATCTGTTTCTGTGTTGTAAATAAGTTCATTTCTATTAATTTTTAAGATTCCACATATAAGTGATCTCATATGATATTTGTCTTTCTCTGCTGACTTATTTCACTTAGTCTCATAATCTCTAGGTTCATCTATGTTGCTGCAAATGGCATTATTTCATTCTTTTTATGGCTGAATAATATTCCTGTGTGTGTGTGTGTGTGTGTGTATACATCATATCTTTATCCATTCATCTGTCCATGGACATACCTTGGCTATTGTAAATAGAAAAGTTGTGAAAACTGGGGTGCATGTATCTTTTTGAACTAGAGTTTTTATGTTTTCCAGATATTTGCTGAGGAGGGAAATTGCTGGATCACCCAGTAACTCTTTTTCAATTCTTTAAGGAACCTCCATATTGTTTTCCATAACAGCTGTACCAACTTACATTCCCACCAACAGTGTGGGAGGGTCCCCCTTCCTCCACACCCTCTCCAGCATTTATTATTTGTGGATGTTAAATGATGGTCATTCTAACCAGTGTGAGGTGTGATACTTCATTGTAGTTTTGCTCTACATTTCTCTAATAATTAGTGACTATAAAGAAAACTCAGCACAGAAGAATTGATGCTTTTGAATTGTGATGTTCAAGAATACTCTTAAGAGTCCCTTGGACTGCAAGGAGATCAAACCAGTCAATCCTAAAGGAAATCAGTCCTGAATATTCATTGGAAGGACTGATGCTGAAGCTGAAATTCCAATATTTTGGCCTCCTGATGCAAAGAACTGACTTCTTAGAAAAGACCCTGATGTTAGGAAAAATTGAAGGCGGGAGGAGAAGGAGACGTCAGAGGATGAGATGGTTGGATGGCATCACCAACTCAATGAACATGAGTTTGAGCAAGCTCTGGGAGTTGGTGATGGATAAGGAAGCCTGGCATGCTGCAGTTCATGGGGTCGCAAAGAGTTGGACATGACTGAGTGACTGAACTGAATAATTAGTGATGCTGAGTATCTTTTCATGGGTCTGTTGACCATCTGTATGTCTTTGGAGAAATGTCTATTTAAGTCTTCTTTGCATTTTTTGATTAGGTTGTTTGTTTCTTTGATATTGAGCTGTATAAGCCATTGTTTATACAGATATTGACTGTATTTATGTAGACTAGAAACAAAGTATCAGAAAGAGAAATTAAGGAAACAATCCCATTGACATCACATCAAAGGGGAAAAAAAACTCAGGATAAACCTACCTAACGAGGTAAAAGGCCTGTATACAAAACCTGTAAGACACTGATGAAAGTAATTCAAGATGATACAAACAGATGAAAAGATAAACTGTATTCTTGGATTGAAAGATTCAATATTGTTAAAAATAACCATACTACCCAAGACAATTTACAGAGTCAATGCAATCTCTATCAAATTGCTAGTGGCATTTTTCACAAAACGAGAACAAAAAAAATTTTTTAAATTTGTATGTAAACAGAAAAGACCGCAAATAGCCAAAACAATCTTGAGAAAGAAGAACATAGCTGGAGGAATCACAGTCCCTGATTTCAGGCTATACTACAGAGACACAGTAATGAAAAAGTATGTTACTGTCACAGAAACCAGACACATATATTAATGGAACAGGGTAAAAAACCCAGATATAAGCCCATGCACTTATGGTCAGTTAATCTAAGACAAAAGAGGTAACAATATGTAATAAAGAAAAGACAGTCTCTACAATAAAAAGTGTGGGGAAATCTGCATGACTGCATGTAAAATATATGGCAAAACCAATACAATATTGTAAAGTTAAAAAATAAAATAAAATATTAAAAAAGAAATAATTAGAACATTCTCTAATACCATATAAAAAATAAAGTAAAAATGAATAAATGAGCAAAGACCTGTAAGACAAGATACTTAGTAAGACAAGATCTTAGAGGAACACATAGGCAGAATACTCGTTGACATAAATCCCAGCACTATTTTTTTGGATCTGACCCCTAAAGTAATGGAAGCAAAAGCAAAAATAAACAAATGTGACCTGGTTAAACTTAAAAGTATAGCATGAAGGAAGCCATTTAAAAAAACCAAATAGACAACCTATGGAAAAGAAGAAAATATTTGTAAATGACATGATCAGCAATGTATTAATTTCCAAATATACTTATAGGGTTCAAAGTAAATTTAAAGAGATTCCCAACTCCAGAGGCTGAGAAGCAAATTACTTTATTTGTGCAAGACTTCAGGTGGCTGTTGACTGTGGTCCTTGATAGAACTGCTTCATATCATGATTTCATGTGCATGCACGCACACACACACACAGAAACAAAAATGTCACAAAACAACATTACTATTGCTCTGTGCTCTGATATTTTCTGTGATGCCAGTTCTATTCTACTTCATATAAAAGACAAAATGATGATCACAATGCACAAAATTAATTTCAGCATCCACCGACTACATCTGAAGTTTGACAAACACTGTCCCTGCCTGTCTCCCTGTTGGGCTGGGCTCCTGGTCCATGTTAGCATCACATCAGGAACTTCATTGTGTTTCAGATTGTCACAGCAGCCTTGCAAGGCTAACCCCAGTTTCCAGTAATGGAACTGTCTTGGAAAGATAAGTAATTTACCCTGAGTCTAATAACTAATGAGAAGTTGAATCAGAACTTAGAACTGTCTGACTCCAAATTTATTTTTTGTTTTCAATAAATGTTAGTTAAACTGAATGATGTTCTCATGAGATATTTTCCCCAAAACATAACAAAAGTTTAGTAAAGTCAGACGATATGACTCCTCCTGTTTTGAGTCTCCTTTGGAGAATATCAGTTTTGAGTCTCCTTTGGAGAATATCAGTTTTTGAAATGGGCTTTTTAGTTTATGTATTATGGGCTAATAAGTGTCAGGAGAAGATATTCAAAATCTTACCCCTCCCCAGCCAAGAGACCTTTGTCTTTACAGTGTCTTGTTGGCTCCGAGATGGAGAAAAGTCTGTTGGTTTGGTTACTTGAAGTTAACTTGTCTATGTGCAGAAAACGTACATCTCTCTTCCCCTCAAATGAGTAGCAAGCAGTGATGCTTGTGTGTCAACACCCTGATTTAAGCAGCCTAGGAAGCTGAGAGCAGACTCTGCAGAAGGGGGAGCCCAGTACTGTTTCTTTGAGTTGCCCCACTCAGGTGAGCCAGGTCCACATCATGTTCCCCGAATCCCTGTTACCTGTGATCCTGGGAACAGCAGCAAGCTTCTGGGGTCATCTCTCTCTCCCAGGCTTATCCCCATCACTGTTGGTCCTGCCATGAACAGGTCAGAACTGGGGGAGATGTGATGGCAGCAAGGACCTGAGTAGGAACCAGAGACAGGGGAGTGGGGACATAGACCATCAGTCCTCAGGGGAACTTTAAAAGATGAATACTTTATTTTTTTAATTACACAGAAGTTACATATCAAAACAGAAAAAAAAAAAAAAAAGTTGAATACTGTGTTCTTAAGAAGTACTCCTCAATTTGTATTCAAAGTTTCAGGAAAAAGCAAAAATGAAAGCTTTTCCTAAATAATTTCCTTAAACACAACAGGTAGTTGAAGTGTATGCGTCCTTTGTGCTCAAGATCTGAAGTAGTTAAGTATATTCCCCAGGAAGAATGCCAGTTGAGATTACATTCAGGGAGTACCTGCTTACTTGAAAGGACCTGGATAATGGAGGGAAGATGGAGAAGAGAAGGGCGAGGAACACTGAGACCAGCCTCCCCTCACCTCCCCAGTTGTTTGTGTAAAGTTCATAGATAACAGCTAAAGGATGAGAAATCGCCTGCATGGGGGATTGAAAATTACAAAGAGTAAAAAGTTTTTATAAAAATATGAGGTACAATGATGGTTATTCTCCTGACAAGGAACTCGTACTATTGCTTAGATGGGTGTTAATCTTTGTTTCTAAATTCAAGAGTTTTAGGGGAAACTTTAAATTTGAGTCTCTGGATTTTTCAGTTCAATTCAATAATCATTTTGAAATGTGTATTTCTGGTGATTTTCAATGCTTTGTAGGCTTATCGGTCACTTAATCAATTTTGTGCAAATGAAGCTCCCTACATAGTATATTTTTAATTTTGGATTTTCCTTAGGGATATATCTCTTTTGGTGGCACACTGTCCTGTGCCTTCTGCTTTCATTTCTTGATCACTAGACTTAAAACTGAGACAATAGGGAGAGAAGGTATGGGAGGCTCTCTAAAGTATCATTCTTCATCATGACTAGGGAAGAGAAATATTTGTCTTCTTCATCTTCTCAGACTTTCATGAAGTTAGAAGGAAACTCCAGCCCCAAG
Organism: Bos indicus x Bos taurus; assembly: GCF_003369695.1. Taxonomy (NCBI): domain Eukaryota; kingdom Metazoa; phylum Chordata; class Mammalia; order Artiodactyla; family Bovidae; genus Bos; species Bos indicus x Bos taurus. Next base: position 663,849 of record NW_020867068.1, on the reverse strand, counting down.
ACCAGGCAGGATTTTGAGGCTGGTGATTCCGAGCAGTTCCGGGCACTGTGGAAGAGTCAGGTCTCCTCTTGTTCCCACACGTGTGCCTCCCCTTGTTCTGCCCCCTTCACTGAAAGGAGCCAGTTGGGCTCTTCTCTGCTGCCCATATTCTTATGACCTGGCTTACTAGAGCCTTCCAGAAGAAAATGTAAGTTGTCTACATGAGCTTATGTACATATTCTCTCCTGAAACTCAGGAGGTATATGATTCCAGTGTAATTTACTTGTGGCTCCTCTTGATGATGAATAGGTAGATGAATAGGAAAAGCTATTTAAATAATTTTATTATGGCTCACATCACAGTGGGTTTCAGGTCCTCCTGGCCTTGCAGTTAGTAACGAGGTTCTGTGAGGCAGGTCATCCTGACGCACAGGTGAGAGAACGTGGGGACCAGCTGATGCAGAATCAGAGGTGATCTCTCCACGGACAGAGGTGCCTCAGGCCCCAGGAGCTGACGTTCTCTTTGAACGTGTGGGGATGTTCCATTCACACCTGGGGAGAGATTTCCAGATCCTAGAAGACAGTCTGACCAATGGAGAAAGTAACCTAGTTTATTCTTCATTGCCAAAGTATAAATACTGAATGGTTTTGCTTTGAAGCATAAGCCTCAACTAATCATGCAGTTGATGTTTCCCAGTCACACCAGGATTGACAGTTAATTTATGTAGATCTTGATGTAAACTTTCTCATGTGATTATAATGTCAGTTTGTGTGTGTGTGTTTAACCAGATATTTATTACCAGAATGGCAAATTTTTTTAAAAAATAAAATTTTCCTTTCTTTTCTTAATTTATTTTTTCTTAAGATGAAAATACTTCTTAAACACTTTCTTCTTTTAGTGTTTAATAGTCCAGAGGATTTTTTATAGCACACTTTGTACAATGGAAAATTATTTTAGAGATACTGTTTTGTAAACATACATTTGTAACTTTAATATTAATAATTGCAGTGAATTTTGATATTTTGTATTTTCATTCTTTTCTATAAGCATTGGTTTAAAATGAAAAGAGACAACAAAAAAAAAGAAAAGAAAAGAGACTAAGGTACTAATGTTCACTATTTCGTGGTATTTAGGAACCTGTTTTATTCATTGGAACACTGAGGAAAAACTTGGATCCCTTTAATGAGTATTTGGAGGAGGAACTGTGGAATGTCTTAGAAGAGGTAATTTATGTAATGTTATTAACTTATTAGCATCAGTATCTGTGTGTGTACATTCATAGCATTGCAAGTAATTAAGGGAAGCTTATCATTTTAACTGTTTACTTTCCAGGAGAACAGTGATGAGATGGGTACACTTAAAATGTGTATATTGATAATGAAAACCAATAATATAATTCCTCATGTTTTCATTTTAGCTTTTTCTATAGAATCCCAAGCAACTAGATACATTATTTTGTCCTTAACAGAGCTTATTACACTAGACATTAAAACTGTGGGATCACATTCTATGAGTGACCTAGTAAATTAATTACCCTAATTACCCTCCAATGTTCATTTTATTCCTCTGGCCTTAGGGGCTATCTAAGTGGAGACACTAGTTTTTCATTATTAACTGAAAGATAAACAAGATCATTCCAATACAATGCGATGAAGTTTCATAAGGAAGTGTTTATAAAAGTAAATTATTTAGTTGGAATGTGATGATTACTTATTGGCGATTATATCATTTTAATGCTGCAGCATGAATGCAGGTAACAGAACCCTGGTGTTTTGGCTCAGTTTTATATAGATACGTTAATTTCTAGAGGAGTTTCTGTTATTTGTGCTGTGTTTCCCCTTGCCCTACTTCACTGAATTTCCCTACCCTTGCATGAAAAAATTTTGACTATTAAGTTGCTGTTGGTTTGTATATTTTAATACTAATTATTTTGTGTATTAGCCCTAGTTTTGCAAATTGATTCTACTGATGGCAGAAACTTTAGATTTCTAAACCATAGACAGACTTCTAATCTCTCATGGAACCTAGCTCTGTCTTTTGCTTTTAAAACGTAGCACTTGATAAATAGGTACTAAATGTTTGGTTTATTTCTTCATTTCAGAGAAGTATGGCTTATTTCTTTAAAAAAATTTTGTGTTACACAAATCCAGCATCAATAGTATCTCTGTTAGGACACAAGTGTGTCTCATCACACAGGAACCCAAGATCCAGAAACCTGGGCGTCAGCAGCCTATGCATCAGGAACCACATGGTTCAGTCCTTGTGGTGGCAACAGGTCACATGTCCATTTCCCTGGGCCTTCCTTGTATTATGTGAACTTCCTTTATTGCTGGCCCTGCTCTAGTAAAAGCTCTTCCCCATCTGTTGATTGCATTTCCCTGTCTTCTTCCAGCCCACAACAGTCTTTCTTTTTGAGAAGTAAGAAGGTTCCATGAAATGTGGGAACCATCTGACACCTGTGTTAACCTCCTGTGAGAAGTGTTGGCACCTATTAGATACACTACACAGCAGGTTACTTTAAAAATGTTTATGATAACAGAAATAGGGTACCTTATAAGTTCAGTTTATTGTTTTTCAACTTTGCTCTATTCCATTATTTTCCCAACCTCAAAAATGATCTGAAGCATTTCATATTGAGATGTACAGTTTTGAATAGTATTATTTGCTCCACTTTCCTTAAATTATAACTTTTTATATGCTTTCCACAGTTTATAGTGTGATGTGATATTCTAAAGCCAGTAAAAAAAAATTGTTATTAGAATATAATCCTTTTACACGTAATAGTAGTGTTATATGTAAACTGTCTATATGGATTTACTTTCTAATTTATAGGAACAGATATGTCATATGATGAGATTCACTTCTGCCTTCACACTGCTAACAAATATCTCTGAGAGCTTCTTAAGCATCGTTGCAGATTCTGGGTCTATCACAGTCATCAAGAGACACAATCTCTATCCTTTTCAAGGACATTCTCTTGCATAATCTAACACAATTATCTCGAATAAGAAATAAAACAGTAATATTACACTATCGTCTAATGTGTTCAGATTCTCCAGTTGTAACTTCTAGTTATTATTGTCTACTGCATCTGTTGCCCTTTTCTTCCATTCTAATACTTTATACCTTGATTTTATGATTACACTACAGAGAGCTTTGATATTCATATTATCTCATAACTATTCCTGATTCATAAATAAATGCAGTGTCTCAGAAAACAGTATTTTATGAAAAACACTACCCCTTACAACTCTTATTTGTCATGAAGCAGATATGGACAACCTGAAGGAAAAGAAAAAAAACCAGATTAGTTTTGTGATGTCATCCAACTCAGGAGTAAGTGTGAGATTATTTCTTTGAAGTTAGAATGTCAGTCTTAACAAAGACCAACCACTTGCACCACAATTCAAATTTTACCCTTTAGAGTTTGTACACCTTGTATGCTGTCACTAAATACCAATACCATATTTAATCCTGACTCAGAATTCTGCTTTCTAGGGATTAGATTCCATCAGGAGCACAGTTCAGGATCACATTCGTGGAAGTGCTCCAGCATTTAGGATATCACAAAAATGCTACTCATTCACCCTTGGTGTTTTGTTATCTGACGTTGTACTGTGTCACATAACTTACTGGCCATCGATCTGTTGGTTTCTTAATTAGAAGTGTATTTCTTCTTTGTTCTTTCACTTTAAATACAGCCTGAATTTGCTTCTTGCTCCATAATATTTCTCCAAAATGAATATTCATTGAACTGACCCCTACCACCAAGTGTTCTTTCAGATTATATTTGGTAGTTAAAGATTTGTTTTTTTAATCTTATGAGTATTATTTTATGAAGATAGATTAGTATTAACATCACATATATCCATATTGTGGGGGAGATAAAATGTAATATTTTATCTTGTTTTTGTGAGTTTTCATTCACTGGAAGACATTTATGATATTGAAGAAAATGCACTTGACTGGTCCACTATTTATAGACTAAGCTTGGGAAATGTCCCAGGATTACTAATGTATAAGATGGAGTTTTCCATTGTTTAAATTTGTATTATTTTAAACGTTAAAAAGTTGTAAATTGTTAATAAGATTATATCTTTAGAGAACCATACTTTCTCTAATTTTTCTTTTTAATTCCTTTTAATGTACCACCTCTTATGCAAAATGTACTTTGGTAAAGTTGATTAAACCATAAAGATCCTTTTAGATTTTCTGTTTAAACCACATTGGGAGAAATAGCTTCAATTTTTGAGACTTTCTGAACTAATTCCTAGTTGGGGGTTGTTGGTGGATGGCATGTGGCAGGGATGGGGGGACATTGAGATCTTTCTGTCCTGACTTGACTCTACCAACCATCTTTCTCAGTGAACACTAACTGGAAACAGCTTTTCCCATCACAGGGCTGTATATGTAAGATACATAAGAAGTCATGAGGACTTCAAAGCTCTAACATTCTAAGAGGCTTTTCTACTTCAGCAGTCATTTGTTTTCGAAATTTTGTTCTTTCTGTATCCACAGGTACAACTTAAAGAAGCCATCAAAGCTCTGCCTAGTGAAATGAATACCAAATTAGCAGAATCAGGATTGAATCTGAGTGTTGGACAGAGACAACTAGTGTGCCTTGCTAGGGCTATTCTCAGGAAAAATCAGATATTGATTCTTGACAAAGCCACATCCAATGTGGATCCAAGGTATGTAGCTGAGGTCCATGAAACCTGGAATCCAAATTGTAAATGTAGTAAATGGAAAACATTTAGTGATGCTGAAAAGTGTTTCTATGCTCTCTTTGACCCACAGATATCTTTTAATAATGTTAATCACAAAGGAAAACAAAGGAAGAAAGCAAGACAGTTATATGCTGTTAATATTGTTATGAGGCATCCTAAGGAAGCTGGATTTCAGCTTCTGATAGTTTCAAGCAATTTCAAGGGAAGACTATTTTCCATCACTTTATGAAAAATAGTAAATTTCTAAATAGACTTTTTATAGTTAGTTTTTTAGGAACAAGATTATATGTTAAAGCATTGATTTTTAATTTTTAACTCTTGTCTGCCTTTCCTGTCTTCACTGAAGTATATCAACTTCTCTGATTCCAGAACTGGTGAGTTAATACAAAAAAAAATCCATGAGAAATTTGCTGACTGCACTGTGCTAACCATCACACACAGGTTGAGCACCGTTATTGACTGTGAACGGATACTGGTAAGACCCACACCATTTCAGTTGTTTTCACTTATATTCAATTTTGCACTGATCCTTCCATGTAAAACTTGATAGAAACCTCCAGTAATTTAATCTTCTCTTGGTTTCTCTTTTCATACCTGAAAATAACTCGAGTAATTAACTTTACTTTCAAAATGTGCTATTAAATAATATATCCAATAACCTTATATTTTCATATAATATTAATATATTTGAATTGTTATTTTTTAAGACATCCAGTCATGAAAATATTCCAAACCCAAGTTATAGCTTCATATTTCAAGAGGCTAGAACACAGTCATTTTCACTGTGTCACAGTTGTTTCAGTGTTTTTTGATTCCCTTAATCAAAAAATTAGCCTCTCATTTAGGTTGCCAGGAGGTTGTTGGCTAAGGTTGCAGAATTTTTCAGCTCTTTTTGTCAGAAGGGAGTCCATGAGAAGAAAGGGCTTCGTGAGAAAAACAGTATTTCAACTGAAAGGATTTAATATAGGAAATTTGCTACATAAGAATAGGAGGTTAGAAAAATGAAAGGAAACACTGGGGTAATGATTTTAGGAAGCAGCTACCATGTCCTAGGACAGATATTCAGACCTAAGAACTCAGAAGAGAGCCCCTACAGTTGGTGCTCAAGCCTCCAAGGAGAGGTCACTTCCCAGTTGCTGGTCTTACGTGCTGAGGAAGCACTATGGGGCTATTTCTCCATGTGCTAATGGAAGCTTGGAGCTGGAGTCAGGTCCCCCTGCTGAGGTGACGCTGCAGGAACAGCCAAGTCAGATAGAACATTAGCTCTGTCCCACTTTCAGTCTCCCTCTAGTGCCCGCTTACTGGCACAACCTGAAAAAGGCCAGCTTGCCAGAGAGCCTATGAAATCTGACTTGCAGAGACTGAACCTGTGCATCACAGGTGAGAGTTTAGAAAGGAAGGCAAATCAAGGCGAGAGACTAGATAAACAACTAATAAGTCTCTTATACAGTAGGTCTAGGCACTGCACATGCAGTAGGCTCCAAGCTTTGGTCTCTGGACACCTGTCTAGTATCTTCCCTCCAGATTTGATTGGCTCTTTCCTCTCAGTAATTTAATATTTCCTTCCTTATTTTCTTTTCCTTCCTCCCTCTATTTCTTATCTCTTTTCATCTTCTTTTTTTGTTGTTTCCCTCTGCTGCTTGCTGAGTTTCAGTAAATGTTAGTGTGTGGCTTTATAAAATGATATAGAAAGCATGGCTCAGAGGAAAACCTTTGGCTGCATATAATCCCAAAAGGCTGTGTTTGTCACTCAGTCATGTCTGACTCTTTGTGACCCCATGGACTGTAGCCTGCCAGGCTCCTCTGTCCATGGGATTCTCCAAGAAGAATACTAGAGTGGGTAGCCATTCCTTTCTGCAGGGAATCTTCCCAACTCAAGTATTAAACCCAGGTCTTCTGCATTGCAGACAGATTCTTTACTGTCTGAGCCACAAGGGAAATCAGTCCAAAAGAATGCAAGATATATTTAGGTATTTTGATGGTCCACACAAAATAGGTAATAATCAGTAATAAACAGTAACATCCAAACTTCCTTATGTCTTATGATATCGGAACTGTCTCTTGATTTCTTAGACGGTTTCTGGAATATCACCACCACACCCCCGCCTCCAATTTCACATGCATTGTCAGATGGATCATCAGTGGGGACATTGAGTAGATAAGATATCAGGCTGTCAGGATTGAAGCACTGCCTGTAGCCTCACTCACCGAGCTGGACATACAGAGAAGTGAGCTCCAAGGAGTCCAAGGATAGGAGTTGGGCATCCCCAACCACAGGAATACTCTAGGCTCCAGTAGTGTAGCCAGTTGTCTAGACTAGAGCAACTCAGTAGGAAGCCAACTCCACCTGCAAACTTTCATGAAGCACTGGGTTAAATTCCAAGACTACAGTAGAGTAGCTCAAATTCCAGAAATGTTTTTTTAGCACCTAGTAGTCTTAAACCCTCATTTTGTGTTCTTGAATGCTAATTGGAAAAGTAGCCTTTCATTTCTCCTTTTTTCTTGTTGCTTTGTTGTTCTTATCTCTTAGCACTGCATATTTTGAAGACTGTCCCCCAAAGCATCCTTCTTCCATAATAAGTAAATAATGCTGTAAAATTTACCTGTTTCAAGCCCTTTGTCAGGCTTTAGAGGCAGCAGCAGAAAGTTTGCTTGATCTAGCTCAGTTAGGGGTCTGTTCAAATAAATTCTTTGTTCCTAAATGTACCCTGCAGCTTTATTTTTGGTATTCCAGTATTAATAGTAGCAGATTATTTTTATTATCTAATTCTTAGAAATATTGTCACCTTGAAATGTGTGATTGGTTAGGGAAACAGTGAGGAAGGACAGAGTTTTGAAAGCCTCTCTGCTAGTCATCCCTCAGTCTTATCCCTCAGCACCTGGTTCACAGATGTGAACATCTGTATCCCCTGAACCAATCAGCTTTGTGGTTGTTATCAAAGTATGTTCAATTCATTTAATGCTTTAATTTCTCGTGTGTGTTACTTTCTCAGTCATGTCTGACTCTTTGCGACCCCATGAACCGTAGCTTGCCCGGCTCCTCTGTCCATGGGATTTTTTAGGCAAGAATACTGAATTGGTTGCCATTTCCTACTCCATAGGATCCTCCCAACCCAGAGACTGAACCAGGGTCTCCCACATTGCAGGCAGATTCTTTACCATCTGAGTCACCAGGGAAGCCTATCTTCTGGTAAATTTCTGTAACCTCAATTTTTTCTCAACTGATCAGTGTACGAATCTTTAACATGCTTTAACAGAGCAATTTACAGCCTGGACCCTCTCCACCTTTCTAGTTCTGTCCTACTTTGCTCCCCCTCCTTCCTTTACAGCTAAAACCATTGATGGTCTTCAATTCTCCAAATGCAGTGTTCCCTCTCTCTCACAATTGTGCCCTCTCTTGACTGTTGGTGGCTGAGACTAAGGTGTCTGCAGTAGAAATGGTGAGATGGTTGGATTTGGGGGAGGTAAGGAAGAGGAGCCAAGTGATGAATTGAATGTGGGACCTGAGTGGGGAGAGAGGAATCGATGCTGGTGTCTGGGTGTGGAGACCAAGCATCTGGGTGAATGGGGAAGATGGAGAGAGAAGAGACATGTGAGGGTTCTCTTTGGAGCCTATCACCTTTGCAATGACTGGATGTCATTGTTTTTTGACAAAACAAAATTATTGTTTTCCATGATGACCTTGTCCTTCAGTGTGGAGCTGCCCTTCCTACTCCTATGTTGGGAGACCTTCAGTTTAAAGGTCCCTGATGGAGGTCATCAGTGATGTCACAGGGAGGTCCCACCAGGAGATGTAAACTCAGCCACTTGTTTACATCTTGGTCTGAAATGTTTGTGGTTGCTGACTCCTCTTGTTGGAACAGCAGGATTAGACCTTAGAGGACTAAGAGACATGCATCCCCCAGCTTCAGAGTTGGGAATTGTCCTCTGTGCTCCAATCACCCCAGGTGTAGATCTTATATTTTGATCTAGAGCTTCTGATTACCAGTTGGTTTTCAATTCAGCAAATCATCACAAATAACAAATAGTTATTTTTCAAACCTTTGATTTTTGAATCAGTTTCTTTATTGCTTGCTTTAGAGGTACAGGCATACCTTGTTTTATTGAAGTTCTCAGATAGTACATTTTTTTTTGTTTTTACAAATTAAAGGTTTGTCAGAAAGTTGAGAAAGTCTATAGGTACCATTTTTCCAACAGCATTTGCTCACTCCGTGTCTGTGTCTGCTAAGTCGCCTCAGTCATGTCCGACTTGGTGTGACCCCATAGACAGCAGCCCACCAGGCTCCCCTGTCCCTGGGATTCTCCAGGCAAGAACACTGGAGTGGGTTGCCATTTCCTTCTCCAATGCATCAGAGTGAAAAGTGAAAGTGAAGTCGCTCAGTCGGGTCCGACTCTTAGCGACCACATGGACTTCAGCCTACCAACCTCCTCTGTCCATGGGATTCTCCAGGCAAGTACTCTCAAGAGTACTTGATCAACAATCTTTGGTGTTATTTGCTGAAGTCTACAATGATAGTGTTTTTCAGCAATAAATTATTATTATTTTAGTTAAATTTTAATTGAAAGATAATTGCTTTTAAGAATTTTGTTTTCTGTCATACATCAACAAGAATCACCCATAGGTACACCCATTAGCAATAAATTATTTTTTAAATTAAGGTCTGTACATTGTTTTCTCAGGCATAATGCTGCTGCACACTTGCTAGGCTACAGTGTAGTCTAAATATAACTTTTATACAGCCTGGGAAGCCAGAAATTTTGTGTAATTGACTGTATTGTGATATTCACTATATTCTGGTATGCCGGAACTGAACCCTGAATATCTCCAAGGGATATTGGATTTGTAAAGCAGGTGACTGTCTGTTCTGAAAGCTTTAATGTGGACATAAGATGAGTCAACCTGCTGCAAAACCTGACGCTCCAGAGGGCAGGCAGCCAGCCTGAGGGAGGGGCTGGGGAGGTGACAGATGTTGATAACAGGCATAACCAACAGGGTTGTCACCATGAAGTCCTGTGGTTATAGGTGCTGAAGCTGTTGTTGTTTAGTTGCTAAGTTGTGTCTGATTTTTGTGCCACCCTATGAACTGTAGCCTCCCAGGCTTGTCTGACCATGGGGATTCTCCAGGCAAGAATATTAGAGTGGGTTGTCATTTCTTGTAACAAGTTCATTTTGTTTTAGTGATGAATATATTTGCACAAAAACAGAAAGGTAGGATTTTGTTTTGTTGTTGCTCAGTTGCTCAGTCATGACTGACTCCTGGCAACCTGATGTACTGCCACACACTAGGCTTCCCTGTCCTTCACCATCTCCCAGAGTTTGTTCAAATTCATGTCCATTGAGTCAGTGATGTCATCCAAGCATCTCATCCTGTGTCGTCCCCTGCTCCTCCTTCCCTCTGTCTTTCCCAGCATCAGGGTCATTTCTAATCAGTTGGTTCTTCACATCAGTGGCCAAAGTATTGGAACTTCAGCTTCAGCATCAGTCCTTCCAATGAATATTCAGGGTTGATTTCCTTTCAGATTGACTGATTTGATCTCCTTGCAATCTAAGGGACTCTCAGGAGTCTTCTCTAACACTGCAGTTCAAAAGCATCAGTTCTTCAGCACTCAGCCTTCTATGTAGTCCAATTCTCACATCCATTCATGACTACTGGAAAAACCATACCTTTGACTATACAGATCTTTGTCAGCAAAGTAATGTCTCTGCTTTTTAAGATGTTGTCTATGTTTGTTGCAGCTTTTCTTCCAAAGAGTAAGCGTCTTTTAATTTTAAGGCTGTAATCACTCACTGTGGTGATTTTGGAGCCCAAGAAAATAAAATCTGTCACTGTTTCCATTGTTCCCCCGTCTATTTGCCATGAAGTGATGGGATTGGATGCCATGATCCTAGTTTTTGAATGTTAAGTTTTAAACCATCTTTTGCACTCTCCTCTTTTGCCTTCATCAAGAGGCTCTTTGGTTCCTCTTTGCTTTCTGCCATAAAGCTGGTGTTATCTGAATATCTAAAGTTTTTAATATTTCTCCCAGCAATCTTGATTCCAGCTTGTACTTCATCCAGCCTGGCATTTCACATGATGTACTTGGTATAGAAGTTAAATAAGCAAGGTGACAATATACAGCCTTGCGGTACTCCTTTCCCAACTTGGAACCAGTCTGTTGTTTCATATCCAGTTCTAACTATTGCTTCTTTTCCTGCATACACGTTTCTCAGGAGGCAGCTAAGGTGGTCTGGTATTCCCATCTCTTGAAAAACTTTCCACAGTTGTGATCCATACATTCAAAGGCTTTAGGATAGTCAATGAAGCAGAAGGTGATATTTTTCTGAAATTCTCTTGTTGGCAGTTTGATCTCTTGTTCCTCTTTTTCTAAATCCAGCTTCCAAATCTGGAAGTTCTTGGTTCACATCCTATTGAAGCCTAGTTTGAAGGATTTTGAATGTTACTTTGCTAACATGTGAAATGTGTACATTGTGTGGTAGTTTGAACATTCTTTACCATTGGAATGAAAACTGACCTTTTCCAGTCCTGTGGCCACTGCTGTGTTTTCCAAATTTGCTGGCATATTGAGTGCAGCACTTTCACAGTATCATCTTTTAGGATTTGAAATAGCTCAGCTGGAATTCCATCACCTCCACTACCTTTGTTCATAGTGATGCATCTTAAGGTCCACTTGTCTTTTCATTCCAGGATGTCTGGTTCTAGGTGAGTGATCACACCATCATGGTTATCTGGGTCATTAAGATCTTTTTTGATATACTTCTTCTGTGTATTCTTGCCACCTGGTCTTAATATCTTCTGCTTCTTTTAGGTCCATACCATTTTTGCCCTTTATTGTGCCCATCTCTGCATGAAATGTTCCCTTGGTATCTCTAATTTTCTTGAAGAGATCTCTAGTCTTTCCCATTCTATTGTTTTCCTCTCTTTCTTCTTTGTATTGATCACCAAGGAAGGCTTTCTTATCACTCCCTGCTATTCTTTGGAACTCTGCATTCAGATGTTTATATCTTTCCTTTTCTCCTTTGCTTTTCGCTCCTTTTCTTATCTCAGCTGTTTGAAGTAGTTTTGTTTACTCTAAATAAATTAAGCAAAAGACTTGTTGGGAAACAACTGACTTGGTTAATAGCTTTGTTTTTGTGTTGACCCTTCAAAGGGATTTACTCAACTTTGGTTCATTAAGTACCATTAATGTTTCAGAATTCTATTTTATAAAGATGGTCTCTCAATTTTAATTTTATTAAACATAATGGAGTCATAGGGACAGCTAATTTAATCTTTCTTACTCCCTCCAAAACAGTGGGAAAAGACAGATAAATTAGAAATCCTCTTTATCCCAATACTCACCTCTGTCTCTGTGTTAAAAGATGGGTTCTTCCTGTAGTTCTTAGGATTCACTGGGTGCTTGGGACCTGTTTCCTCTTCAGCCAAGAGCATAGTTGTCCCCTCCCTTCTGCACACTCCAGTCTTCATATCACCTGCGTTCTCCCTAGAAGCAAGAGCAAAGGAGGCAGATGAAAATCTGCACTTGCTGTAACAGTGACCTGTCTGTGTTCAACATTTTCACTGTCTGCCATTATTCTTTGGAAATGAATGATGAAGGACCAAAACCAGGACCAGGAATCTCAAATCCACCTCTTCTATTTGTAAACAATCTTATGCATATTCTTTACCTCTTTTCCTCTGCTCAAATCTCTGCTAAGTATTTTTGCCGGAGAAATCAAACCCAGAAACTGTTGTAATATACCCACCTGAAAAACAAACAAACAAACAAAAAAAAAAAACAGCTCAAACCTAACTAGAGCTTTACTTAAATTCTGTTTTTTACCTTCATGGAATTTTTCTTTCATAAGCATCTACAAGGATACAGTTAGAACATTTCAGAAGAGAAATCTCCTTCAAAAACATGCCAAGAGCTTGCATTCAAGTTTTTAGAGGAAAAATAACTAATATGGAAGTAGAGAGCACAATTAGGGAGAAGAAATACCTTATGAAGGAGGTGCTTACGTGCATATGAAGGGGGTGCTTACATGCAAAAGCAGCAGATTTGGGAGAGCAATTACGGAAGTGACCATGACCCAGCATTCATCATTCCATGGGTAAGAAGAATGATTTATTATTTCAGGACCTAAGAAAAAATTTTGAGTGTCTAGTCACTGAGAAAATCACAAGAACCCATTTTATGAGGGACCCAACTTCCAAGGCTGAACAACTGTCCCTGTGTCACCTAGCAGCCAAAATCAGAGGTCTAATACTCAGATCTTCACCTCCCCACTCTATTTGTCCCTAATGGGATCTCCCTTTAATGTTTGTCACCGTAGTGAAAACTCTTCCTGGCATCTTTTCTTACTAGGCTTTTCTTCCAGCCTCTCCTGCCTCCACCTCTCTCTGCAGCCACTCCATTATCAGTGATGGCATCCTGCCAATGAAAACTAATTGGATTATCTTGCAGTGGCTCCATTTAATCTTTATGTGTAGGACAGGTCCCTGGAATATCTGTGGCTGCACTGCACTCCTGTTCCTCTCAACTCCCCCTCCTCTCTCTCTATTTTCTTCTGTATCTTTTCCAGTATTTGACATAAATGAGTTTGAAGCCTCCATCCTGAGCCCTGGTTTGTCCCTCCCTCATTTCCCCTCTCACTCTCCATCTTGTCCACAGCCATCAACCTGAGGCATGTGGTCCTCCAGGTCCACATCCCTCATCCTGTAATCCCTGTATCCCCTGCCTTACCTGTTGCCATGCCAGCTGGACTCATCCTCCCCTTGATTTCACCCTGTAGTCTTCACAGATCACACCATTGGCCGCTCACCCAGTCACACACTGAATTTTGTTTCATTTGTATTGAACTTTCAACCGGCATGTACTGTGTGCCCGTAACTCATCTTGTACAATGCCAGGGCCCTGAGATGCAACAGCAAACAAGGAAAACTACATAACTCTGTCCTTAAGGAGCTGCCAGGCTCATCTCCAGAACACTTGGCCCATAATAGTCCATGTGTCTGGAAAGACCACTCTCCACCTACCCCTGTTTCTGAATGCTCATGCCTGTCCTTTCTTCAAGGTCTAGTTCATTGCCCTCTCTCCTCCTTGAAGCTCATCCTCAGAACCTCTGACCAGAAGTCATGTCTTCTGTTACTAAACCCTTCTTGTGCTTTTTTCCCTGCATGATAGACACTTGAAATTTTCTTCTCTCTCTCTCCTCTCAATACAGGCTCCCTAGGGGCAGGGTCTGTGGCTTATATGTGATTTCATCTTCCACAGCATCTAGCAAAGTGCCATCATTGCACTTAAATTTGCAATAAATGTTTGCAGAATCAATTCAGAAATTAATGAAAATTTACTTAAGTGTTCCTCAAATGTGTTTTGGCTGTGTGTTACTCCTGTTTGTAAGCATGATGCTATGCTATGCTATGCTATGCTATGCTAAGTCACTTCAGTCACGTCCGACTCTGTGTGACCCCATAGACGGCAGCCACCAGGCTCCCCCGTCCCTGGGATTCTCCAGGCAAGAACACTGGAGTGGGTTGCCATTTCCTTCTCCAATGCATGAAAGTGAAAAGTGAAAGTGAAGTCACTCAGTCGTGTCCGACTCTTAGCGACCCCATGGACTGCCGCCTACCAGGCTCCTCCATCCATGGGATTTTCCAGGCAAGAGTACTGGAGTGGGGTGCCATTGCCTTCTCTGTGTAAGCATGAAATATAGTTGATTTACAATATTTTGTTAGTTTCAGATGTATAGCAAAATGATTCACCAAAATATGTATATATTTTTTCAGAATATTTTCCATTATAGATAATTACAGGATATTGGATATAGTTACCTGTGTTATACTCAGCAGTGGCCACAGGACTGATTGTATAGGAGACAGGAATCAAGACCATCCCCAAGAAAAAGAAATGCAAAAAAAGCAAAATGGCTGTCTGAGGAAGCCTTACAAATATCTGTGAAAAGAAGGGAAGTGAAAAGCAAAGGAGAAAAGGAAAGATACACCTATATGAATGCAGAGTTCCAAAGAAGAGCAAGGAGAGATATGAAAGCTTTCCTTAGTGATCAATGAAAAAAAATAGAGGAAAGCAATAGGATGGGAAAGACTAGAGATCTCTTTGAGTAAATTAGAGATAGCATGGGAATATTTCATGCAAAGATGGGCTCAATAAAGGACAGACATGGTATGGACCTAACAGAAGCAGAAGCTATTAAGAAGAGGTGGCAAGAATACACAGAAGAACTGTACAAAACAGATCTTCACAACCCAGATAATCACAATGGTGTGATCTCTTACCTAGAGCCAGACATTCTGGAATGTGAAGTCAAGTGGGCTTAGGAAGCATCACTACAAACAAAGCTAGTGGAGGTGATGGAATTCAAATTGAGCTATTTCAAATCCTGAAAGATGATGCTGTGAAAGTGCTGCAGTCAATATGCCAGCAAATTTGGAAAACTCAGCAGTGGCACAGGACTGGAAAAAATCAGTTTTCTTTCCAATCCCAAAGAAAGGCAATGCAAAGAATGCTCAAACTACCACACAATTGCATTCATCTCACACGCTAGTAAAGTAATTCTTAAAATTCTCCAAGCCAGGCTTCAGCAATACGTGAACTGTGAACTTCCAGATGTTCAAGTTGGTTTTACAAAAGGTATAGGAACCAGAGATCAAATTGCCAACATCTGCTGGATCATCAAAAAAGCAAGAGAGCTCCAGAAAAACATCTATTTCTGCCTTATTGACTATGCCAAGGCCTTTGACTGTGTGGATCACAAGAGACTGTGGGAAATTCTGATAGAGATGGGCATACCAGACCACCTGACCTGCCTCTTGAGAAACCTATATGCAGGTCAGGAAGCAACAGTTAGATTGGACATGGAACAACAGGCTGGTTCCAAATAGGAAAAGCAGTATGTCAAGGCTGTATATTGTCAACATGCTTATTTAGTTTATATGCAGAGTACATCATGAGAAACTCTGGGCTGGAAGAAGCAGAAGCTGGAATCAAGATTGCCGGGAGAAATATCAATAACCTCAGATATGCAGATGACACCACCCTTATGGCAGAAAGTGAAGAAGAAGTAAAGAGCCTCTTGATGAAAGTGAAAGAGGAGAGTAAAAAAGTTGACTTAAAGCTCAACATCCAGAAAACTGAGATCATGGCATCCGGTCCCATCACTTCATGGCAAATAGATGGGGAAACAGTGTCAGTCTTTATTTTCTGGGCTCCAAAATCACTGCAGATGGTGATTGCAGCCATGAAATTAAAAGATGCTTACTCCTTGGAAGGAAAGTTATGACCAACCTAGACAACATAGTAAAAAGCAGAGACATTATTTTGCCAACAAACATCTGTCTAGTCAGAGCTATGGTTTTCCAGTAGTCACGTATGGATGTGAGATTTGGACTATAAGGAAAGCTGAGTGCCAACAAATTGATGCTTTTGAACTGTGGTGTTGCAGAAGACTCTTGAGAGTCCCTTGGACAGCAAGGAGATCCAACCAGTCCATCCTAAAGAAGATCAGTCCTGGGTGTTAGTTGGAAGGACTGATGTTGAAGCTGAAACTCCAGTACTTTGGCCACCTGATGTGAACAGCTGACTCATTTGAAAAGACCCTAATGCTGGGAAAGATTGAGGGCAGGAGAAGAAAGGCACTGCAGAGGATGAGATGGTTGGATGGCATCACCGACTCAATTGATATGAGTTTGAATAAACTCCGGGAGTTGGCGATGGACAGGGAGGCCTGGCGTGCTGTGGTTCATGGGGTTGCAAAGAGTTGGACATGTCTGAGCGACTGAACTGATTTTGTTTATCTGTTTTGTTTATGGTAGTTTGTATCTATTGCTCCCATAGTCTTAATTTATATGCCCTCTCCTTTCATCTTTGGTAACTGAGTTTGTTTTACATTTCTGTGAGTCTATTTCTGTTTTATATGTAGGTTTGTTTGTATTAGTTTTTAGGTTGCACATACAAATGATATCATATTTGTCTTTCTCTGTCTGATTTACTTCACTTAGTGTGATTCTCTAGGTTTACCCATGTTGGTGCGGATGGCAATATTTCATCATTTCCTATGGTCTGAGTAATATTCCATTGTGCATAAGTGTGTGTGTGTGTGTGGTATCACATTTTCTTAAACTAATCATGTGTTGATGGGCACTTAGCTTGTTTCCATATTTTGGCTATTTTAAGTACTGCTGCTATGAACATTGTTGTATGTGTATTTTTGAATTAGGGTTTTGTCATTTATAGATACATATCCAGTACTGAGATTGTTAGATCATATGGTAGCTCTATTTTCCATTTTTTTCAGAAATTTCCATACTGTTTTCCATCGTGGCTGAACGAGGTTATATTTCCACCAATAGTGTAGGAGGTGTATCCTTTTGTCCACACCCTCTCCAGCATTTGTTATGTGTAGACTCTTTCATGATGGCCATTCTGACTCCTGTGAGTGATACCAAATTATGATTTTGATTAACATTTCTCTGATAAATAGTGATGCGGAGCATCTTTTCATGTGCTTGTTTGTTTTCTGTATGTGTTCTTTGGAGAAATGTCTATTTAGGTCTTCTGTCCATTTTTTGGTCGGTTTTTTGATATTGAGTTATATGAGTTGTTTGTGTATTTTAGATATTAAACCCCTGTCGGTTACATTTGGTTTTATCCCATTCATTTGGGGATGTCTTTTCATTTTGTTGGTGGTATTCTTTGCTGTTCAAAAGCTTTTAAGTTTGATTAGGTCCCATTGTTTACTTTTGCTTTTTTCTTTTGCTTTGCGAGACTGATCTAATAAAACGTTGTGATTCATGTCAAAGAGTATTCTGTCTGTGTTTTCCTCTAGTTTTATAATATCCAGTCTTGTATTAGGTCTTTAAACCACTTTGAGTTTATTTTGTATATGGATTATTTTGTATGGTTGTATATATACAAAAAAATTAGTGTGTTCTAATTTCATTTATTTCCATGTAGGTGTCCTGCTTTCCCAGTACTATTTGTCAATGAGATTGTCTTCTCCATTGTATACTCTTGACTGCTCTTTCATAGATTAGTTGACCATAGGCGTTTGGAGACCTGTGTTTTAAAATTGTACTTTTTCTTCCTTGACATCAGAATGAGTAGTTATGTTCTGTCATGTTATACTTAAGTAAAATTGTACATTAAGAGCATCTGAATTGGCCAAGTTGCAGAAGATATAAATTATTATGTGAAGGTGACAGATTCTATTATTCTTGGGCTCTTTTGAGAGAGTTGCCCTTAGCAATTACCCACAGAAGTGAACAAAAGATTAACAGGAAAATGGACTTTATGAGATTTAATAAATATTTCTAATTAAATACAAAGAATGGAATTAACTGTAATACCTAGATGTGGAAAAACAACCTATGTCTTGTTTAGAGTTTCAGCATACTCTCTTAAGATACATTTACTCTAAATGAAGAAGCACTACTTAACATCAGAACAGTTTTTATAGTTATATCACTTGAGCAAATTGTTTCAGACACTCCCTCCCCTCCCCCCAAAAAATCATTAACCAAAGTCACTAATTAGTTGAAAGTGAGAATTGAGCTCCTTCCTCTTTCTTTCAATTTCCAATTAGCAGACCTATTGCGCTTAGTCGCTCAGTCGTGTCTGTGTCTGACTCTCTGTGACCCCATGGCCTGTAGCCGGCCAGGCTCCTCTGTCCATAGGATTCTCCAGGCAAGAATACTGGAGTGGGTTGCCATGCTGTCCTCCACCGGTCCTCCCAACCCAGGGATCGAACCCAGGTCTCCTGCATTGCAGGTGGATTCTTTACTGTCTGAGCCACCAGGGAAGCCCAAGAACACTGGAGTGGGTAGACTATCCCTTCTCCACGGGAACTTCCCCACCCAGGAATTGCATCAGGGTCTCCTGCATTGCTGGTGGATTCTTACCATCTGAGCTACCCGGGAAAACTGGCAGATGTATTAATGGGCAATAAAAAGGGTGTAAGGAAAGAATTTAGAAAGAAATAAAAAGGAGCAGTGAAAGATAATTTGTGAAAACAGGTTCAGGTCCTAGACAGTTCAGATTGGGCTGCCTGCATGTGCTGTGTGGTCCATGATCACTAGAATTACAAGCTCAATTTCTTAATTGCTTCTTTGATCTTATCCAAGGAGAAAATTGGATTTCTAGAGGTTTTTTTTTTTTGTTTTTTTGTTTTTTTTTTTGCAGAGCAATTCTACTAAAGCTGTTATATAGCAGCTTCTTTTGCCAGTCTTATACTCTCAGAATAATAAACTACAACCACAGCCAACTTCAAGAAACATCTTAACCTCTCAGATAAAGGATTCTGCCCCTCTTAGCAGCTGACAGTAACCAAGAACCATAAAGAAATTCAAGAAGCATCTTCTTTTTTCCCAAATACTGCTCAGATTCTGTCAAACCAATTTGACAATTTGCTGTCAGGGCCCTGCCATCTGGTTTGTCTGACATCAACCTGCTTTTTAGATAAATTGACTTCCATTTTCTTGAATCAAGCTATTTTCCAACTCTGTGTATCTATATAAATATCCCTCAAAACTCAGAGTCTGAGAGCTAAAAGCATTAACTAATAATAATAGCCCCAAATGCCCTGGACAGAATATAAGATGCTACATACTGCTGAGTGTCAGTAATCATACTATAAAACTTCTATTTTCTTCCTTTCCTATAACCTTATAATAATAAAAGATCAGGTTAGGCCTTTGTTTGCCTAGTAAAACAGGGGAATCAAACCATTTAAACACCAGCCAGACCTACCACCCAAATAGATTCTCCCTATTCTCCCTTTCCTGCCTGTTTCTATATTGTCCAAGTTTAATATTACTGTGAAACATTTGGTGCTCATGGTAAAGAACCCATGTGTCATTGCAGGAGACTCATAAGAAACATGGGTTCAAACCCTGGATCGGAAAGATCCCTTGGAGGTGAAATGGAAATCCACTCAGTATTCTTGCCTGGAGAATCCCATTGACAGAGGAACTTGATGGGCTACAGTCTATAGGGTTGCAAAGAGTCTGACACAACTGAAGTGACTTAACGCACACACACACACATACACACACACACACAATATGTTACTGTGAAACACTGGTGTTAATTGGTTTCTTTCTGCTGATTAACAGGTTTTGGATTCAGGGAGACAGAAAGAATATACTCGGCCATATGATTTGCTGCAAAATACAGATAGCCTGTTTTACAAGATGGTGCAAAAACTGGGCAAGGCAGAGGCCTCTGCCCTCACTGAAATGGCAAAACAGGTGAGCCTGCTGCAGGGTGTTGTAATTACAGTTTCTCTCCAGGTTCAGTCTTCAGAATATCCACCCAGGATCTCTGTGCCCTTTTCAATCCTGAACCTCCAGAAACTAAGCTTCATGACTGGGTCTTAACAACATGTGGCAGTTGAAAGCAGGTCTGCTGAGAATCTGCAGCAGTGGTGGGGGTGGGGTTTAGGATGAATGTGTGCTTCTGTGCACGTGCGCCTGTGCCTAACAGACAGATTTCAGATAGGACTCACCACACACATGGACCCTAGGTTCAGTTTCCCTTAGAGCACAGAACACTTTCATTTTGCAGACCCTTTATGTTTCATTCTGATTGGTTCTCAGCACATTTGTGATGCAAGTGCTTTCCAGGAACATCCATGAAATTTGAGAGTTTATGGAAAAAAATTCTGGAATATTTTGAGGCTGGGAAGATTTACCAGGAAAAGGTATAAGTTGCTTCTGTTTCTAACCTGTAAAGAAAACTCCTACATGTTATGTCACTTAATCCCTAATTCTTTGTCATTTAGAATTTTATTCAATTACCCCCTCCCTGCCCATGCTCCCTGTAACTTCCAGAAGAAGGTATGTTGCCATCAGGATAAATCAGGAATTCACAATACCTTAACACTGTACTCTGAATGGTGCTTGAAGATGAGGTGGGTGAGAGCACTAAGCACTGTACATGGTGTGAGGAAGGTCCTCGATGAGTGACATTCAGTCACGTGGTGTCTTTCTAACAAATGTCAGGTGATAGTATCTTGGACAGATGTGACAACTGAGGTCTAGTTTAAGGACTTAGCCACTGTCATGCAGCCACCTGTAATTCATTCTGGAGTAAGGTGGGGTTGACATTGATGGGAAGATGTGGTGCTCTTGCTGTTTGAGATGCATGGTTTTGGGTGGGATGAGGCTTCAGACTGTATGTGGTAAGGCTTCCCCATTGAAAATTTATCTCTGGGTATTAAATTATGGATGCATTTTACCTTCTTCATATTTTTCTGCATTTCCCAAATTTTTACTTGTAATTAGAATAAAACTACTTGTGTAATATTTAAAATATCTGTTAAAGAAAACATGCCCCAGTATCTAACAGTATTTCTGTATGAAAAATGTATCTAAAATGTGGCCTAAATTCCTCTGTCACTGTTTCATCTCAGTCCTGCTTATAAATGAGGAAATGCACACCAGTACCTTCCACTGTTCATAGGGTAGGAAAGAGATAGCTTTTTGTAAGTACTATATTGTATGCAAATGTTGAGAAGCTGAACATGAAACTCTATATTTCTTGTGCCTAAAATTCACAGAGTGCTTTCATCTAGAGTGTCTCCGAGTCAGAGTTTCCCTCCTGAGACCTGATAATCATTAGTGATTTCCCATATAACCAAGTCACAAAGCAGCAAGGACTCTTAAAACCCTTTTGTTCTTTTGATCTTAGGCATTATACATCAAAGAGATGTGTGATGACACTTATGTGTCAAAGTGTTCATTTAAAAAACTATATTATCCTTATGTATGATCAAGTCACTGAGTGATGAGAAATTGATCTCAGAATTTTAGATATGCCAGATAAGATAATAGGGTTCAACATCCTCATTTTATAGGTGAGGAAACTAAGTCCTCAGAAGGAATGTGGTCCTGTGTGTATAATTGGTGTTAAGCTAGTTTGCAGCAGACACAGAATTAGAAATCTGTTCTTTAAGTATATGTTTTAAGTCAAGTGTCACATAAGATACATACAGAAGCAGACATAGGTCATAGAATTAGAAATCTTGTGATTCCTAGTCTAGTAATCCTGCCCCTACTCTAACAATATTAATGGTAAGTTATATTTGTGTAGTTTTTTTTATAATTTATTTTACACAGTTCTTGCATGTATGATTTCACATAATCCTCATGACTGCCCTTTTTTATTGCAAGTCATGGATGAAGAGATTGGTCCAGGGCTTACCCAAGGTCACAGAGCTGGTCCAGGGAGCACAGAGGGGGAATCACTGGGGAGGCTGAGTACAGACCTAGGTTCTGTGTTCTGTGCCAAGTCTGAGAACACTGCTCCTTTCACATGGTACCCAAGGTGGAGGCGGTCACTCAAGTTCACAGGGTGAACAAACCTCACTCTTAGATTTCAGTCCTGCCACTGGCTCAGGTCACCTCTACAGAAAGAAATGCAGTTCTTGATTCTCATCCCATTTTGATATTACTTCTGCATACTTTACATCCTCTTAGGAGGATAAGCTGTCAGACTATCAGTTTTTTGAATTTGCAAGCATCAGATATCAATGCCTTGTTCAGAGCTGTAACAATGGGTTGATTAGCCTAAGTCACAAGGTTCTCACTCTAATAGAACAGAATTCATTCTTTTGAGAGGAAACCCAACATCTGGGAGAAGGTGCTTCCACATCACATTTTCTTGAACAAATAGTTCAGGTGAACTGATCACTGTCTGATTGACCCTGATCCATGAAATAGTAGAAAAAATACCTTTTGGATTCATAAAGCTGAAGGGGGCATTAGTCTGGTAGGGCTGCCATACAAAGACCACAGAGCAGGTGACTCAAACAACAGAAGCGTATTTCCTCACAGCCCTATGGCTGGAAGTCTGAGGTCAAGACGTCAGTAGGGTTGGTTTCCTCTCGGGTCTCTCTCCTTGGCTTGGAGATGCCGTCTTCTCTCAGTGTCTCACATGGACTTCCCTCTGTTGCCTGTGTCCTGATTTCCTCTTCTTATAAGAACTCCAGTCTGTTAGATTAGGACCCACCTGTATGACTTCATTTTAGTTTTATTGCCTCTTTAAAGATACTGTCTCCAAACAGTCACATTCTGAGCTACGGTGGTGTTTAGGACTTCAACATGTAAAATTGGAGGGGACACAATTCAGCTCAAAGAATGAATGCCTGTCATCTACTCTGTTCTGTGATGAAGCAGGCCAGGTTGAAGTTTTTTGAAATTTCTTTGTTCCCAGTGTACAACAGAGATGTCATTTTGTCTATTCATGAAATCACCTAATAGAGCCAGAAGTTATAAAATCCTCATATCTGAGCTCTGGAGCCTGGACCCATTTGAATAGATGGAAGAGGCACTTAGCATCCACGTGGCCTTGTGTCCTCCAAGATCTCTAAGCCTCAGGTCCTCAGCTGTGTGTGGAGCAGGGATTACAGCCCTGCCGGCTTCTTAACACTCATTACAGGGATCAGATGAGAGAGCAGATGCTTAAGGGCATTGAAATATAAAGTGTTTTACAGTATAAAAGTCGGATCAATTTTTAAAAGGGTGTAGACAGAAGACTTGCCTTCCAGTAATAAAAAATACACCCATAGTTTAAGTAGCTTTAGAGACTCTAAATCAGGGGTCCCCAACTCCTGGGCTAGACTGTTATGGTCCGTGGGCTGTTAGGGACTGGGCCATATGGCAGGAGGTGAGTGGTGTGCAAAGGAGCAAACTTCAGCTGCTGCCCCCATTGCTCACTTTACACCTGAATCTCCTCTTTCTCGCCCTGTCTGTGGAAAAAGTGTCTTCCAGAAACTGGGTCCCTGGTGCCAAAAAGGTTGGGGACCACTGCTCTAAACAATTAAAATGTATTTATAATAATATATTTTAAAACACATGGCTTATCTAATGCTACAAAATTAAAAACTTTTTTAAAATTTATGAACTAAAGATAAATCACTCTCCACTCCTGTCATCACACAGCTCCCCCCAAGGTGGAGCCCCAGCACCACTGTTGACTGTTCTGTTGAGATGTTCTGTGTATCAGGAAGAAAATTCCTGTTTCTAAGCACAAATGATAGCTATCCTTTATTTTTTCACTCAGTGTTGTATCTCAGATTATATCAATGCATATGGTTATCTCATTCTTTTTAATGACTACATGTGTGTGTGTATTAGTCTCTCAGTCGTGTCCGACTCTTTGTGACCCCATGGACTGTAGCCCACCAGGCTCCTTTGTCCGTGGGATTCTCCAGGCAAGAACGTAGTATTATGCTTTCTCCATTTTGTACTCCTTATTTTCAATGCTTGTCAATAAGAGTTTATAAAATACAGGGAATACAGCCTGATACTAACATCCAAATTTGTTGTGCTCATTTTATGCGTGAAAATGAGAAACCCTTGGGCAGAGAGTATTAATAGATTTCCCAGCCTCTTTGTCACCTTGTTTTTAATTTCTCTCCAGGCTTTGAGTCAGTAAAATGATTTTACTTGTCAATTTACTCTAGTGATAAAGCATATCTGTGAATCAGAATGATCAGAACTCATGTGTATCTATGGGTTGTTTGGCATTAAGTCCGCCCCAATGAAGGTTTTAATGGGGCTACTTCCTCCATTGAATAAATACACCCTGGTTTTCCTATTGTGCCTCTAGTAGTGATAAGATTTGCTTCACGTGAAGCAGTGGACCTAAGAATGTGTTGCCTTAGAAGAAGGAGTTTTAAAACTCATAAATATGTGTTTTTTGTCTTTTTTCCCCCTCAGGTGCACTCTGAAAGAAAATAACCAGATATCACTCACAGTGACCATGTGGTAATGAATATTATGAATGACAAGTGGACAACCATCAGCCTTCACAATTTCTAAGTTGACTCTGTGCTTCTACCATGAGTTCATGTCTATTCCAAAGGCATTTTCCAATAGGTTTCTGCCCTGCATAAATTATATTATACTTTTTTTACACCAGCAACAGATATTTACATATTACAAATATTAATCTATAATTTTTTCTCCAGCTTCACTCAGTGAGTTCAAGCTCTTGCAAAAGGATTTCTTATGCTTATTTATATGTAATACTATTTTCTTTTTTATCCAAATCAGAGGTGCAGGCCACCAGTAAGAGCTGGTTTTGTGTCTTGAGAGATTCTGGAGCCAAACTCATTTTCTAACATTTGAGACGAAGTTCTCACAGCTTTTTTTTTTTCTGTTCCCAGAATTACATATTACTTTCTAATTATATTAGGGATTCTTGAAGACTGTGTGATGATGCCATTTTGTATCACCACTTCCTTTAACAGAACTACTATCCATTTTCCACTCAAGACCTCTGGTTAAAATACGACAGAGAAAAGTAATAGGAAAAACATACAGTAATGTAGTTTAAGTAACATTATAGGAGAGAGAGGTGTCACCCTCCAAAAAACATATGGTTAAAATACAGAAGGACAATATTGTACATTCGTCCCCTGCATTGCAGGCAGATTCTTTACCACTGAACCACTGGGGAAGCCCTCTAAAATAGAAGGAAGAGAAAATATTCTTTATCAAAGTAGGAACCCTTCCAGGGGATTTGCTAATGAAGGACAGACATGTTCTAGACTGTCTTCTAGATAGAAGATTTTATTTTTTACATTAAAAAAATTGTGGTAAAATATATATAACATAATACCATATAACCATTTTTAATCACACAATTTGGTGGCATTAATCACACTCACAGTGTTGTTAGCCTTCATTCTCTGGTTAACTTTCAATAATTATATTCTTCCTATTCAATGTGTTATTTCTGCAGGGTCATTTGATAAGTTTCATTTTTTCTAAAAGTGGATCTGTTTCTCGTGCTTTTTGAGCTTGATTGACACAAATTTATTCACAATATCTTACATGTTTAATCTCTGCAGCATCTCTGTGTTCTTTTGGCCTCTTAATTTTCTTTGAACCTTCTCTTTTTTATGAGTAATCTTGTATAACTTTTTCCTTTTTTCAAAGAATCAACTTTTTGCTGGATTGATGCTCTGTTTTTCTTTCTAGTTCATCATATCATTCTTTCTTTCAACTTTTCCTTTTTGAGATTTTTTTCTCTAAATTCTCAAATTGCAAACAGATTAATAACATTCATTATTTTTCTAACCTAAGTTATATAAAACTGACATTTTTTCTGAGATCCACTTTAGCTACAGCCTACAAGTTTTGATACTTACACCAATCAACAGCCAAAGTATTATGTATTTTCCAATTCCTAATTTAATTCATTAACTATATCTTTTACCCATGAGTTATTTATAAGTATAATGTTCTATAAATTTCAAATGCCAATGGATTTTTTCTATTAGATTGAACATGTGGAACTGCTAACATTCAGCCTTTGTATAAAATGGCACTTTCATGTGTTTCAACATAATAGTTTTCTTTTGTTATTAATATATAGCTTAATTTCATTTTGGCCAGACAACATTAGGTTACGGATTTTAAACCAAAAGTAATGATATTCACACAAAAAGTCCTTATTTCCACCATATTATATTTATTTAGGGGTTTTAAAATGTTATAAGTACATGTGTAACCAGTAATTTTCAAATAAAAATCCTCCCTAAGTACTGGAACATTTTCTGATACATGTTGCAGGCTGGTTCTCTGGAATTAGACTCAGATTGAGTTTAGTGCTGGGATGTTTATCAGGGCTGCCCTTGGAATCAACACCATGGAATCAGGAGGGAAGAATCGGGATAGGGCAGAAGGAAAGATCAAGCTGGGTCACTGGCTGGATGACCTTAGCTGATCCCATGGGGCATCGGGAGTGAAGATGGCCCTTCAGGGTTGTCCTGACACATTCAATGGCCGGTCTTTATATATCCACCTGGAAGGATTATTGCATGCAACCTGGTGGCTGAAGGTTGCCCACTGTCAGCACCCCCAGCAGCCAGGCAATGAGTCCTTGAAGGGAGGTCTGAAACAGCACATGTGTCTCCATGTCCTGCCACATCCTCTGTCACAGCTCTAAGGTAGGTGATGAAGATGTCCTGTGGGGGAAACTCTTGATGACTGATGTGTAAGTCAAAATGATGAGTTAGTGATTCTCCTCAATACCCTCTGGTTTAAAAATAGAGGAGAAGGTCCATGAAGGGGAGAAATCTCATCTTCTAGGGTCAGCTCAGTCGTCACCTCTTCTAGGAAGTCACCTTAAGACCAGTCATCATCCTAGGTAACTCGTCTTTCTGTAGGACCCTGAGCGCCTCTCGTTTGTTAAACTGAACCGTACTTGGTTAGTGTCCTATTGTCATCAGTGCGGTGATTCTTAAACAAGGGGCCTGTTCTTTCCATTTTACACAGGTTATGTAAACTATGTAGCCTGCCCTGACTATGAGTATTCATATGGTTTGTTTTCTCACTAAACTAAGTGAGAAAAAGACTTGGAACTGTGCCCTATTCACTTTTTAATTATATCTTTCAGCACAGTATCTGTTACATAGGGGGTGCTCAGTAAATGTTTTCTGAATGCGTAAAATGATGACTGAGAACAAACCTTCATTTTCAACTTATAATTTTGGAATTCTAAGAAGTAGCCTGGGGATAACAGAAAGCCCTGGTTGTGGAGTCAGTCACACTGATCTACCTGTTAGGTCTTTCTCTGCTCTCACCAGCAGTGTGGGGTATCCGAAGAATGTACTGTCCAGAGTGGGACACTTGAGAGTGAAAGAAAGCAGTAACCAGCCGAGTGCCAGGGAAATAAACTGGCACCATCTTTGACAAAACTGGACTATGACACCCTTCGGCCATGTAGCTTTAGTCTAAAAATAATTCTGTGCATGTATTTATATAGATCCTATTCTTGAATCAGCAGCATGTCCTGGTGTTAAAGAGGGGTATCTAGAAACACAACAGGTTTTTTTAAATCAAGGTTTCATATATACATTATTAATTCTAATTTTAAAACAGAATATGGATTAACTGAGTTTTGTTTTTTAAACCTAATGTTCTAAGGATTTTTTTTTTTTTTCAGGACTAAACCAGCAGTATGTTGAAAACTGGAGAAATACATATTATTTGAGTTTAGACCTAAAAAATAACATTACTAGAAGGAATAACATGCCCCAGCCCTAAGAGACCTTCATCCATACACCAGAACCATGTGACCTGCCATAATCAAATTGGGATTGTGTGATATTTTAAGAAGAACAAGGTTAAGACTTAGACACACTAAGAATGTTCTACATGGAGTTTACATTGGAGGGTTCTGACTAACTTCACTCTTTCACTCAGCAACAATGCTCACAAATTATCCACCTGATAGGTGGAGGCTTTGTGTATTCCAAACCAGTGTTTGATCCAATAGTTAATCACATTTAATTCTGGAGGACATTATGTGAAAAACAGTTTTTAAATTACATTTTGCAGACTACCTAGACAAAAAAATGAGTCTCTGAGATGGAGTTTATATCACATTAGAACTTTTGTAAGTAAATAACAATAAACAGTAGATTGAAGGATTTTTAAACCCTACATTTGGCAACAATAAAAATTTTTAAAAATCCATGAGTTTATACTTATTCCAATAAGACATAAAATAGGACTAAGGGAATTTATTTTTTTACTGTAGGAAGGCAACTCACAAATGCAGACAGATTGATAGAAGAAAAGTACCATATGGGAGCCATTGTCATAAATAATTCAGACAAAATTCATCATTGACTGAACATATGTTGAGTGTTTAGGGGTTGGAAGAGACACAGCATTTTCATGGACTCAAAATATCTTCTCAGATTAATTCTTTAGGGAAGAATTATATTTTTAAAGTGGAAAAATCAGACAAACACCAGGCTAAGCAAGTCACTAGAGTAAATATTAATAGTGAACCTACTGACACCTTGGCTTTTTTTTTCTTGTTTCTTTAAAAATATACATAAGTATGGTTGCTTACACTGTTGTGTTAATAATGTCTGCTGTACAGCAGTGATTCAGTTATACATATACATGCATCTTTCCATGTAGGTTTAATAAGCAGGGTGACAATATACAGCCTTGTCATACTCCTTTACCAATTTTGACCCAGGCAGTTGTTCCATGTCCGGTTCTAACTGTTGCTTCTTGACCTGCATACAGGTTTCTCAGGAGACAGGTAAGGTGGTCTGGTACTCCCATCTCTTTAAGTTTTCCAGTTTGTTGTGATCTACACAGTCAAAGGCTTTAGCATAGTCAATGAAGCAGAAGTAGATATTTTCTGAGCAGAAACCATAAGGCCCACAAATCCTGGAAACGGACTTCCTGGTCCTTTACAGGAAAAACTCTGCCCACCCTGCCCTGCGGCTCTGCTGTTCTAAGTGCATCCTGTGGACCAGCAACATTGGCTGGCCTGTGAGGCTGTTAGAACATAAAATCTTGTCTCTATCCCAGACCTACTGACTCAGAATCTCTAGAACCCAGGTGAGTCCTGCTCACAGTACAGGTTGGGAAGCGCTGGTTTAGAGGCCCTGCTCAGGTCATCCTGCGTTTGCACCCTCCCCCAGGTGCAGACAGCCAGAGAGGACCAGGGCATGTGGCCACCTGGAGCCCCGCCCACTCCAGGCGGTGCTGTGAGTACCTGGACCCTGTTCCCAGCACCAGTGCAGCCTCCCTCCTGGGGCCCATCTTCCAGCCCGACAGGTGGTCAAGATTCAGCTGTTTATGGGGCAGAAGAGGGTGGCCTGAGCTTGACTTGAGGCTGGAGGTGCTCTTGCTTGAATTGAGCAGCAGATTCCTCAGGGCACAGAGAAGATCAGAGCCAGAGGTGGGAAGAACAGGGGAGGGCTGGGGGCTGGGTCAGCCCCTCTCTCTGCTGTCCTGCCTTCTAGCTCCAAACTCCAGGGTCCAGGAACCCCAGCCTGCCTGCCATGTGGTTATGAGGGTGTATTTGACAGTGGGTTAGCTTGATTTATAACTTTTAAATATTTAAACATAAAGGATGGGCTTCATTATACTCTTGACCCAGGGCCCACAGATGTGAGTGGCAGGTCTGTTAAATGCTTCTCAGAATGTTCTCAGAGGACCCCCTGCATCCCAATCCACTGGGATGTTGGATCAGACCTTTGGGGCTGGAGCCTAGGACTCTGCATTCTGACCCCTTCCCCTGGTGACTCTGATCCACAGCAGAGCTACAGGAGCACTTGTAATGGAGAAAGGTGGGGCATGGAGTGGAGCTGCCCTGAGTGTGGGGAAGTGTCAGAAGAGAGGGAGGTCCCAGGTCAGAGGAAGGTGCTGACCACAAGCTCACACTTCCTGCTTCTCTCATGATTCTCCTCACAACCTGGCCTGACCCCACCTCTGGGAGTTGGCCACAGGGAGAAGCTGCTAGAATGGGGCAAGGTGTCCTCCTGCCAACCGTGGAGTCTCGGGGGCTGCCCTGCAGAAGGAAGGACCTGAGTCAGGGGCTATAGGAGCAAAGGGGCTGCAGGCGCCTGGAGGGACCACACGGACCCACCCAGGGAGTCAGGCTGAAGCCGCTGAGCAGGTCTTTGGGCAGGGAGACCTCCTGGTCCCATGGGACACAGGTGGAGCGGGGACAGACTGTGCGGTTCCACCGGGGCTCAGGTGCCGCATCTGTCAGTAGTCTTATGACCTCTAGCAAGGTCCTTAAGCTCTTGTAAGATGGGGGTCCTAACATCCTAGTACCCTCTGAGTTTGTGTTAAAATTAAACATGATGGTCTTTCGTTCAGGCCCACAATGCTGGTAGGATGAGCAAGTGTGCTTTTGCCAGGAAGCTCTGTAGCCACCGACGAGCCCAGAAGCGGCATGGAAACAGTGTAAGAAAGCCCATTTGGGCACAGCCCTCAAGGCCAACCCTTTTGATGATGCACTTCTCATGCCAAGAGATTGTGCTCGAAAAAATAGGGGTTGAAGCCAAACAGCCAAATTCTGCCATCAGGAAATGTGTCAGGGTTCAGTTCACCAAGAATGGCAAAAAATCACAGGCTTTTGTACCCAGTGATGGTTGCTTGAAATTTATTGAGGAAAATGATGAAGTTCTGGTTGTGGATTTGGTTCCAAAGGTCATGCTGTTGGTGACATTCCTGGAGTCCAATTTAAGGATGTCAAAGTAGCCAGTGTCTTTTTTGTCTTCTACAAAAGCAAGAAGGAAAGACCAAGATCATAAATTTTGATGATGAGGAGAATGATATAATAAATTTCCATATACCAAAAAAAAATTAAACATGATATGATAGTTAAGTAAAAACACATGCTTGTCACATGGAGCAAAACAAGGTGCAGCGGCTGTTTATGGGACGCTTATTACATTACACCTCTGCACTTCTTGATGCTCGATATTATAGGCACTTATCACTGCCTGTGTTCAATCATGTCCAATTTTGTGCCCCTATGACTGTAGCCCATCAGGCTCCTCTGTTCATGAGATTTCCAGGCAAGATTACAATACTGGAGACGGTTGCCGTTTCCTCCCCAGGGCTTCTTCCCAACCCAGGTATCATCTTGTGGCTCCTGTGTCTCCTGCATGGCAGGCAGATTCTTTATCACTGAGCCTGGGAATTACCTGTCACTGACGTTAAGATCAGGTCCCTCGAGCCCCTAGGGGGCACTATGGTAAGGAATCCACCTGCCAGTGCAGGAGGGACACCCAAGAAATCAGGTTCAATCCCTGGGTCGGGAAGATCCCCTGGAGGAGGAAATGGCAACCCACTCCAGTATTCTTTCCTGGGAAATCCCATCCTCTGTCCATGGGGTCCAAAGAGTCGTCATGACTGAGCACACACACACACACACACACACTTCAGATCCCAGGACAGGAAGCCACACCCGTGCTTGGCCAGTCGCCTGGAGCTCCCTGAACTCCCTGCGCAGGAGCAACTCCTGAAGTTACTGCTGAGCTGCTCATCCTGTATAGTTCTCAGGATTTCCCTCCCAGCAAGCCACACCTTGGGAATCCTGCTCATAGGTTTGTGTGATGAACTAAGATGGGGCTGTATGAAATCTCCTGAGACAACTGTATCATACTGAAAATCGCCACCAGGGCGCAGGAGAATCCAGGCATCAGGGTGAAGCGTGGAAAGGCTGTGCAATGAGGGGCCAGGAAGGCCTCAGAGTGGGCCAAAAGAGGTCACAGACCCCCACCCCCCAACTACCCTGTGTACACAGAAAAAATACACTCCTGGCTCCTGCAGACTCACTGTTTACTATGCTTCCTCATCCAGGTAGAGTTCTTTATATCCTCAGTTGGCCAAGGCCAGGGGTTTATAAACTTGGCTACACATTTGAA
>NW_020867068.1:535612-631931 GCF_003369695.1 Bos indicus x Bos taurus | reverse complement strand
GCAGGTTACTTTAAAAATGTTTATGATAACAGAAATAGGGTTACCTTATAAGTTCAGTTTATTGTTTTTCATCAACTTGTGCTCTATTCCATTATTTTCCCAACCTCAAAAATGATCTAAGCATTTCATATTGAGATGTACATTTTGAATAGTATTATTTGCTCCACTTTCCTTAAATTATAACTTTTTATTGCTTTCCACAGTTTAATAGTGTGATGTGATATTCTAAAGCCCAGTAAAAAAAAATGTTATTAGAATATAATCCTTTACCACGTAATAGTAGTGTTTATATGTAAACTGTCTATATGGATTTACTTTCTAATTTATAGGAACAGATATGTCATATGATGAGATTCACTTCTGCCTTCACACTGCTAACAAATATTCTGAGAGCTTCTTAAGCATCGTTGCAGATTCTGGGTCTATCACAGTCATCAAGAGACACAATCTCTATCCTTTTCAAGGACATTCTCTTGCATAATCTAACACAATTATCTCGAATAAGAAATAAAACAGTAATATTACACTATCGTCTAATGTGTTCAGATTCTCCAGTTGTAACTTCTAATTATTATTGTCTACTGCATCTGTTGCCCTTTTCTTCCATTCTAATACTTTATACCTTGATTTTATGATTACACTACAGAGAGCTTTGATATTCATATTATCTCATAACTATTCCTGATTCATAAATAAATGCAGTGTCTCAGAAAACAGTATTTTTATGAAAAACACTACCCCTTACAAACTCTTATTTGTCATGAAGCAGATATGGACAACCTGAAGGAAAAGAAAAAAAACCAGATTAGTTTTGTGATGTCATCCAACTCAGGAGTAAGTGTGAGATTATTTCTTTGAAGTTAGAATGTCAGTCTTAACAAAGACCAACCACTTGCACCACAATTCAAATTTTACCCTTTAGAGTTTGTACACCTTGTATGCTGTCACTAAATACCAATACCATATTTAATCCTGACTCAGAATTCTGCTTTCTAGGGATTAGATTCCATCAGGAGCACAGTTCAGGATCACATTCGTGGAAGTGCTCCAGCATTTAGGATATCACAAAAATGCTACTCATTCACCCTTGGTGTTTTGTTATCTGACGTTGTACTGTGTCACATAACTTATTGGCCATCGATCTGTTGGTTTCTTAATTAGAAGTGTATTTCTTCTTTGTTCTTTCACTTTAAATACAGCCTGAATTTGCTTCTTGCTCCATAATATTTCTCCAAAATGAATATTCATTGAACTGACCCCTACCACCAAGTGTTCTTTCAGATTATATTTGGTAGTTAAAGATTTGTTTTTTTAATCTTATGAGTATTATTTTATGAAGATAGATTAGTATTAACATCACATATATCCATATTGTGGGGGAGATAAAATGTAATATTTTATCTTGTTTTTGTGAGTTTTCATTCACTGGAAGACATTTATGATATTGAAGAAAATGCACTTGACTGGTCCACTATTTATAGACTAAGCTTGGGAAATGTCCCAGGATTACTAATGTATAAGATGGAGTTTTCCATTGTTTAAATTTGTATTATTTTAAACGTTAAAAAGTTGTAAATTGTTAATAAGATTATATCTTTAGAGAACCATACTTTCTCTAATTTTTCTTTTTAATTCCTTTTAATGTACCACCTCTTATGCAAAATGTACTTTGGTAAAGTTGATTAAACCATAAAGATCCTTTTAGATTTTCTGTTTAAACCACATTGGGAGAAATAGCTTCAATTTTTGAGACTTTCTGAACTAATTCCTAGTTGGGGGTTGTTGGTGGATGGCATGTGGCAGGGATGGGGGGACATTGAGATCTTTCTGTCCTGACTTGACTCTACCAACCATCTTTCTCAGTGAACACTAACTGGAAACAGCTTTTCCCATCACAGGGCTGTATATGTAAGATACATAAGAAGTCATGAGGACTTCAAAGCTCTAACATTCTAAGAGGCTTTTCTACTTCAGCAGTCATTTGTTTTCGAAATTTTGTTCTTTCTGTATCCACAGGTACAACTTAAAGAAGCCATCAAAGCTCTGCCTAGTGAAATGAATACCAAATTAGCAGAATCAGGATTGAATCTGAGTGTTGGACAGAGACAACTAGTGTGCCTTGCTAGGGCTATTCTCAGGAAAAATCAGATATTGATTCTTGACAAAGCCACATCCAATGTGGATCCAAGGTATGTAGCTGAGGTCCATGAAACCTGGAATCCAAATTGTAAATGTAGTAAATGGAAAACATTTAGTGATGCTGAAAAGTGTTTCTATGCTCTCTTTGACCCACAGATATCTTTTAATAATGTTAATCACAAAGGAAAACAAAGGAAGAAAGCAAGACAGTTATATGCTGTTAATATTGTTATGAGGCATCCTAAGGAGCTGGATTTCAGCTTCTGATAGTTTCAAGCAATTTCAAGGGAAGACTATTTTCCATCACTTTATGAAAAATAGTAAATTTCTAAATAGACTTTTTATAGTTAGTTTTTTAGGAACAAGATTATATGTTAAAGCATTGATTTTTAATTTTTAACTCTTGTCTGCCTTTCCTGTCTTCACTGAAGTATATCAACTTCTCTGATTCCAGAACTGGTGAGTTAATACAAAAAAAAATCCATGAGAAATTTGCTGACTGCACTGTGCTAACCATCACACACAGGTTGAGCACCGTTATTGACTGTGAACGGATACTGGTAAGACCCACACCATTTCAGTTGTTTTCACTTATATTCAATTTTGCACTGATCCTTCCATGTAAAACTTGATAGAAACCTCCAGTAATTTAATCTTCTCTTGGTTTCTCTTTTCATACCTGAAAATAACTCGAGTAATTAACTTTACTTTCAAAATGTGCTATTAAATAATATATCCAATAACCTTATATTTTCATATAATATTAATATATTTGAATTGTTATTTTTTAAGACATCCAGTCATGAAAATATTCCAAACCCAAGTTATAGCTTCATATTTCAAGAGGCTAGAACACAGTCATTTTCACTCTGTGTCACAGGTTGTTTGCAGTGTTTCTTTGATTCCCCTTTAATCAAAAAATTAACCTCATCATTTTAAGGTTGCCAGGAGGTTGTTTGGCTGAGGTTGCAGAAGTTTTCATCTCTTTCTGTCAAGGGGAACTACGATGGAGTGGTCTGGGTGAAACCGAGCCAGGGCGAAGAAGGGCTGCGGTGGAAAAACAGTATTCAACGTGAAAGGATTTAATATAGGAAATGTTGCTACATAAGAATAGGAGGTTAGAATAACATGAAAGGTAAACACTGGGTAATGTGTTAGGGAAGCAGCTACCATGTCCTAGGACAGATATTCAGACCTAGAACTCAGAAGAGAGCCCCTACAGTTGGTGCTCAAGCCTCCAAGAGGGTCACTTCCCAGTTGCTGGTCTTACGTGCTGAGGAAGCATGATGGGGCTATTTCTCCAGTGCTATGGAAGCTTGGAGCTGGAGTCAGGTCCCCACTGCTGAGGGGTGGGGGGTGACGCGGCAGGAACAGCCCAAGTCAGATAGAACATTAGCTCTGTCCCACTTTCAGTCTCCCTCTAGTGCCCGCTTACTGGCACAAACCTTGAAATAAAGGCCAGCTTGCCAGAGAGCCTATGAAATCTGACTTGCAGAGACTGAACCTGTGCCATTCACAGGTGAGGAGTTTAGAAAGGAAGGCAAATCAAGGCGAGAGACTAGATAAACAACTAATAAGTCTCTTACACAGTAGGTCTAGGCACTGCACATGCAGTAGGCTCCAAGCTTTGGTCTCTGAGACACCTGTCTAGGATCTTCCCTCCAGATTTGATTGCTCTTTCCTCTCAGTAATTTAATATTTCTTCCTTATTTTCTTTTCCTTCCTCCCTCATTCCTTATCTCTTTTCATCTTCTTTTTTTGTTGTTTCCCTCTGCTGCTCGCTGAGTTCAGTAAATGTTTAGTGTGTGGCTTTATAAAATGATATAGAAAGCATGGCTCAGAGGAAGAAACCTTGGCTGCATATAATCCCAAAAGGCTGTGTTGTCACTCAGTCATGGTCTGACTCTTTTTGACCCCATGGACTGTAGCCTGCCAGGCTCCTCTGTCCATGGGATTCTCCAAGCAAGAATACTAAAGTGGGTAGCCATTCCTTTCTGCAGGGAATTTCCCAACTCAAAGTATTAAACCCAGGGCTTCTGCATTGCAGGACAGATTCTTTACGTCTGAGCCACAGGGGAAGTCAGTCCAAAAGAATGCAAGATATATTTAGGTATGTTTGATGGTCCACACAAAATAGGTAATAATCAGTAATAAACAGTCGTACATCCAAACCTTCTTATTGTCTTATGATATCGAACTGTCTCTTGATTTCTTAGACGGTTTCTGGAATATCACCACCACACCCCCGCCTTCCAATTTCACATGCATTGTCAGATGGATCATCAGTGAGGGACATTGAGTAGATAAGATATCAGGCTGTCGGATTGGTGAAGCACTGCCCTGTAGCCTCACTCAACCGAGCTGTGACATACAGAAGTGAGCTCCAAGGAGTCCCAAGCGATAGAGTGGCGGCATCCCCTAAGCACAGGGATACTCTAGGCTCCAGTTAGTTTAGCCAGTGTCTAGGACTAGAGCAACTCAGTAGGAAGCCAACTTCACCCCCCCCCACCTGCAAACTTTCATGAGCACTGGGTTAAATTCCAAGACTACAGTAGAGTAGCTCAAATTCCAGAAATGTTTTTTTTAGCACCTAGTAGTCTTAAACCCTCATTTTGTGTTCTTGAATGCTAATTGGAAAAGTAGCCTTTCATCTCTCCTTTTTCTTGTTTGCTTTGTTGTTCTTATCTCCTTAGCACTGCATATTTTGAAGACTGTCCCCCCAAAGCATCCTTCTTCCATAATAAGTAAATAATGCTGTAAAATTTACCTGTTTCAAGCCCTTTGTCAGGCTTTAGAGGCAGCAGCAGAAAGTTTTTGCTTGATCTAGCTCAGTTAGGGGTCTGTTCAAATAAATTCTTTGTTCCTAAATGTACCCTGCAGCTTTTATTTTTGGTATTCCCAGTATTAATAGTAGCAGATTATTTTTATTATCTTAATTCTTAGAAATATTGTCACCTTGAAATGTGTGATTGGTTAGGGAAACAGTGAGGAAGGACAGAGTTTTGAAAAGCCTCTCCGCTAGTTATCCCTCAGTCTTATCCCTCAGCACCTGGTTCACAGATGTGAACGTCTGTATCCCCTGAACCAATCAGCTTTGTGGTTGTTATCAAAGTATGTTCAATTCATTTAATGCTTTAATCTCTCGTGTGTGTTACTTTCTCAGTCATGTCTGACTCTTTGCAACCCCATGAACCGTAGCTTGCCCGGCTCCTCTGTCCATGGGATTTTTTAGGCAAGAATACTGAATGGGTTGCCATTTCCTACTCCCTAGGATCCTCCCAACCCAGAGACTGAACCAGGGTCTCCCACATTGCAGGCAGATTCTTTACCATCTGAGTCACCAGGGAAGCCTATCTTCTGGTAAATTTCTGTAACCTCAATTTTTTCTCAACTGATTAGTGTACGAATCTTTAACATGCTTTAACAGAGCAATTTACAGCCTGGACCCTCTCCACCTTTCTAGTTCTGTCCCACTTTGCTCCCCCTCCTTCCTTTACAGCTAAAACCATTGATGGTCTTCAATTCTCCAAATGCAGTGTTCCCTCTCTCTCACAATTGTGCCTCTCTTGACTGTTGGTGGCTGAGACTAAGGTGTCTGCAGTAGAAATGGTGAGATGGTTGGATTTGGGGGAGGTAAGGAAGAGGAGCCAAGTGATGAATTGAATGTGGGACCTGAGTGGGGAGAGAGGAATCGATGCTGGTGTCTGGGTGTGGAGACCAAGCATCTGGGTGAATGGGGAAGATGGAGAGAGAAGAGACATGTGAGGGTTCTCTTTGGAGCCTATCACCTTTGCAATGACTGGATGTCATTGTTTTTTGACAAAACAAAATTATTGTTTTCCATGATGACCTTGTCCTTCAGTGCAGAGCTGCCCTTCCTACTCCTATGTTGGGAGACCTTCAGTTTAAAGGTCCCTGATTGAGGTCATCAGTGATGTCACAGGGAGGTCCCACCAGGAGATGTAAACTCAGCCACTTGTTTACATCTTGGTCTGAAATGTTTGTGGTTGCTGACTCCTCTTGTTGGAACAGCAGGATTAGACCTTAGAGGACTAACAGACATGCATCCCCCAGCTTCAGAGTTGGGAATTGTCCTCTGTGCTCCAATCACCCCAGGTGTAGATCTTATATTTTGATCTAGAGCTTCTGATTACCAGTTGGTTTTCAATTCAGCAAATCATCACAAATAACAAATAGTTACTTTTCAAACCTTTGATTTTTGAATCAGTTTCTTTATTGCTTGCTTTAGAGGTACAGGCATACCTTGTTTTATTGAAGTTCTCAGATAGTACATTTTTTTTTGTTTTTACAAATTAAAGGTTTGTCAGCAAGTTGAGAAAGTCTATAGGTACCATTTTTCCAACAGCATTTGCTCACTCCGTGTCTGTGTCTGCTAAGTCGCCTCAGTCATGTCCGACTTGGTGTGACCCCATAGACAGCAGCCCACCAGGCTCCCCGTCCCTGGGATTCTCCAGGCAAGAACACTGGAGTGGGTTGCCATTTCCTTCGCCAAAGCATCAGAGTGAAAAGTGAAAGTGAAGTCGCTCAGTCGGGTCCGACTCTTAGCGACCACATGGACTGCAGCCTACCAAGCTCCTCTGTCCATGGGATTCTCCAGGCAAGTACTCTCAAGAGTACTTGATCAGCAATCTTCGGTGTTATTTGCTGAAGTCTACAATGATAGTGTTTTTCAGCAATAAATTATTATTATTATTTTAGTTAAATTTTAATTGAAAGATAATTGCTTTTCAGAATTTTGTTTTCTGTCATACATCAACAAGAATCACCCATAGGTACACCCATTAGCAATAAATTATTTTTTAAAATTAAGGTCTGTACATTGTTTTCTCAGGCATAATGCTGCTGCACACTTGCTAGGCTACAGTGTAGTCTAAATATAACTTTTATACAGCCTGGGAAGCCAGAAATTTTGTGTAATTGACTGTATTGTGATATTCACTATATTCTGGTATTCCGGAACTGAACCCTGAATATCTCCAAGGGATATTGGATTTGTAAAGCAGGTGACTGTCTGTTCTGAAAGCTTTAATGTGGACATGAGATGAGTCAACCTGCTACAAACTGACGCTCCAGAGGGCAGGCAGCCAGCCTGAGGGAGGGGCTGGGGAGGTGACAGATGTTGATAACAGGCATAACCAACAGGGTTGTCACCATGAAGTCCTGTGGTTATAGGTGCTGAAGCTGTTGTTGTTTAGTTGCTAAGTTGTGTCTGATTTTTGTGCCACCCTATGAACTGTAGCCTCCCAGGCTTGTCTGACCATGGGATTCTACAGGCAAGAATATTAGAGTGGGTTGTCATTTCTTGTAACAAGTTCATTTTGTTTCAGTGATGAATATATTGCACAAAACAGAAAGGTAGGGTTTTGTTTTGTTGTTGCTCAGTTGCTCAGTCATGACTGACTCCTGGAGACCTGATGTACTGCCACACACTAGGCTTCCCTGTCCTTCACCATCTCCCAGAGTTTGTTCAAATTCATGTCCATTGAGTCAGTGATGTCATCCAAGCATCTCATCCTGTGTCGTCCCCTGCTCCTCCTTCCCTCTGTCTTTCCCAGCATCAGGGTCATTTCTAATCAGTTGGTTCTTCACATCAGTGGCCAAAGTATTGGAACTTCAGCTTCAGCATCAGTCCTTCCAATGAATATTCAGGGTTGATTTCCTTTAGGATTGACTGGTTTGATCTTTGCAATCCAAGGGACTCTCAGGAGTCTTCTCTAACACTGCAGTTCAAAAGCATCAGTTCTTCAGCACTCAGCCTTCTATGTAGTCCAATTCTCACATCCATTCATGACTACTGGAAAAACCATACCTTTGACTATACGGATCTTTGTCAGCAAAGTAATGTCTCTGCTTTTTAAGATGTTGTCTATGTTTGTTGCAGCTTTTCTTCCAAAGAGTAAGCGTCTTTTAATTTTAAGGCTGCAGTCACTCTCTGTGGTGATTTTGGAGCCCAAGAAAGTAAAATCTGTCACTGTTTCCATTGTTCCCCCATCTATTTGCCATGAAGTGATGGGACTGGATGCCATGATCCTAGTTTTTGAATGTTAAGTTTTAAACCATCTTTTTCACTCTCCTCTTTTGCCTTCATCAAGAGGCTCTTTGGTTCCTCTTTGCTTTCTGCCATAAAGCTGGTGTTATCTGAATATCTAAAGTGTTTAGTATTTCTCCCAGCAATCTTGATTCCAGCTTGTACTTCATCCAGCCTGGCATTTCACATGATGTACTTGGTATAGAAGTTAAATAAGCAAGGTGACAATATACAGCCTTGCGGTACTCCTTTCCCAACTTGGAACCAGTCTGTTGTTTCATATCCAGTTCTAACTATTGCTTCTTTTCCTGCATACACGTTTCTCAGGAGGCAGCTAAGGTGGTCTGGTATTCCCATCTCTTGAAAAACTTTCCACAGTTGTGATCCATAGAGTCAAAGGCTTTAGGGTAGTCAATGAAGCAGAAGGTGGTATTTTTCTGAAATTCTCTTGCTTTTTCTATGATCCAACAGATGTTGGCAGTTTGATCTCTTGTTCCTCTTTTTCTAAATCCAGCTTCCAAATCTGCAAGTTCTTGGTTCACATCCTATTGAAGCCTAGTTTGAAGGATTTTGAATGTTACTTTGCTAACATGTGAAATGTGTGCATTGTGTGGCAGTTTGAACATTCTTTGCCATTGGAATGAAAACTGACCTTTTCCAGTCCTGTGGCCACTGCTGAGTTTTCCAAATTTGCTGGCATATTGAATGCAGCACTTTCACAGTATCATCTTTTAGGATTTGAAATAGCTCAGCTGGAATTCCATCACCTCCACTACCTTTGTTCATAGTGATGCATCTTAAGGTCCACTTGTCTTTTCATTCCAGGACGTCTGGTTCTAGGTGAGTGATCACACCATCATGGTTATCTGGGTCATTAAGATCTTTTTTGATACACTTCTTCTGTGTATTCTTGCCACCTGGTCTTAATATCTTCTGCTTCTTTTAGGTCCATACCATTTTTGCCCTTTATTGTGCCCATCTCTGCATGAAATCTTCCCTTGGTATCTCTAATTTTCTTGAAGAGATCTCTAGTCTTTCCCATTCTATTGTTTTCCTCTATTTCTTCTTTGTATTGATCACCAAGGAAGGCTTTCTTATCACTCCCTGCTATTCTTTGGAACTCTGCATTCAGATGTTTATATCTTTCCTTTTCTCCTTTGCTTTTCACTCCTTTTCTTATCTCGGCTGTTTGAAATAGTTTTGTTTACTCTAAATAAATTAAGCAAAAGACTTGTTGGGAAACAACTGACTTGGTTAATAGCTGTGTTTTTGTGTTGACCCTTCAAAGGGATTTACTCAACTTTGGTTCATTAAGTACCATTAATATTTCAGAATTCTATTTTATAAAGATGGTCTCTCAATTTTAATTTTATTAAACATAATGGAGTCATAAGGACAGCTAATTTAAATCTTTCTTACTCCCTCCAAAACAGTGGGAAAAGACAGATAAATTAGAAATCCTCTTTCTCCTAATACTCACCTCTGTCTCTGTGTTAAAAGATGGGTTCTTCCTGTAGTTCTTAGGATTCACTGGGTGCTTGGGACCTGTTTTCTCTTCAGCCAAGAGCATAGTTCTACCCTCCCTTCTGCACACTCCAGTCTTCATATCACCTGCATTCTCCCTAGAAGCAAGAGCAAAGGAGGCAGATGAAAATCTGCACTTGCTGTAACAGTGACCTGTCTGTGTTCAACATTTTCACTGTCTGCCATTATTCTTTGGAAATGAATGATGAAGGACCAAAACCAGGACCAGGAATCTCAAATTCCACCTCTTCTATTTGTAAACAATCTTATGCATATTCTTTACCTCTTTTCCTCTGCTCAAATCTCTGCTAAGTATTTTTGCCAGAGAAATCAAACCCAGAAACTGTTGTAATATACCCACCTGAAAAACAAACAAACAAACAAAAAAAACAGCCCAAACCTAACTAGAGCTTTACTTAAATTCTGTTTTTTACCTTCGTGGAATTTTTCTTTCATAAGCATCTACATGGATACAGTTAGAACATTTCAGAAGAGAAATCTCCTTCAAAAACACGCCAAGAGCTTGCATTCAAGTTTTTAGAGGAAAAATAACTAATATGGAAGTAGAGAGCACAATTAGGGAGAAGAAATACCTTATGAAGGAGGTGCTTACGTGCATATGAAGGGGGTGCTTACATGCAAAAGCAGCAGATTTGGGAGAGCAATTATGGAAGTGACCATGACCCAGCATTCATCATTCCATGGGTAAGAAGAATGATTTATTATTTCAGGACCTAAGAAAAAATTTTGAGTGTCCAGTCACTGAGAAAATCACAAGAACCCATTTTATGAGGGACCCAACTTCCAAGGCTGAACAACTGTCCCTGTGTCACCTAGCAGCCAAAATCAGAGGTCTAATACTCAGATCTTCACCTCCCCACTCTATTTGTCCCTAATGGGATCTCCCTTTAATGTTTGTCACCGTAGTGAAAACTGTTCCTGGCATCTTTTCTTACTAGGCTTTTCTTCCAGCCTCTCCTGCCTCCACCTCTCCCTGCAGCCACTCCATTATCAGTGATGGCATCCTGCCAATGAAAACTAATTGGATATCTTGCAGTGGCTCCATTTAATCTTTATGTGTAGGACAGCTCCCTGGAATATCTGTGGCTGCACTGCACTCCTATTCCTCCCAACTCCCCCTCCTCTCTCTCTATTTTCTTCTCTATCTTTTCCAGTATTTGACATAAATGAGTTTGAAGCCTCCATCCTGAGCCCTGGTTTGTCCCTCCCTCATTTCCCCTCGCACTCTCCGTCTTGTCCACAGCCATCAACCTGAGGCATGTGGTCCTCCAGGTCCACATCCCTCATCCTGTAATCCCTGTATCCCCTGCCTTACCTGTTCCCATGCCAGCTGGACTCATCCTCCCCTTGATTTCACCCTGTAGTCTTCACAGATCACACCATTGGCCGCTCACCCAGTCACACACTGAATTTTGTTTCATTTGTATTGAACTTTCAACCGGCATGTACTGTGTGCCCGTAACTCATCTTGTACAATGCCAGGGCCCTGAGATGTAACAGCAAACAAGGAAAACTACATAACTCTGTCCTTAAGGAGCTGCCAGGCTCATCTCCAGTACACTTGGCCCATGATAGTCCATGTGTCTGGAAAGACCCCTCTCCACCTACCCCTGTTACTGAATGCTCTTCCTGTCCTTTCTTCAAGGTCTAGTTTATTGCCCTCTCTCCTCCTTGAAGCTCATCCTCAGAACCTCTGACCAGAAGTCATGTCTTCTGTTACTAAACCCTTCTTGTGCTTTTTTCCCTGCATGATAGACACTTGAAATTTTCTTCTCTCTCTCTCCTCTCAGTACAGGCTCCCTAGGGGCAGGGTCTGTGGCTTATATGTGATTTCATCTTCCACAGCATCTAGCAAAGTGCCATCATTGCACTTAAATTTGCAATAAATGTTTGCAGAATCAATTCAGAAATTAATGAAAATTTACTTAAGTGTTCCTCAAATGTGTTTTGGCTGTGTGTTACTCCTGTTTGTAAGCATGATGCTATGCTATGCTATGCTATGCTATGCTAAGTCACTTCAGTCACGTCCGACTCTGTGTGACCCCATAGACGGCAGCCACCAGGCTCCCCCGTCCCTGGGATTCTCCAGGCAAGAACACTGGAGTGGGTTGCCATTTCCTTCTCCGATGCATGAAAGTGAAAAGTGAAAGCAAAGTCACTCAGTCGTGTCCGACTCTTAGCGACCCCATGGACTGCCGCCTACCAGGCTCCTCCATCCATGGGATTTTCCAGGCAAGAGTACTGGAGTGGGGTGCCATTGCCTTCTCCGTGTAAGCATGAAATATAGTTGATTTACAATATTTTGTTAGTTTCAGATGTATAGCAAAATGATTCACCAAAATATGTATATATTTTTTCAGAATATTTTCCATTATAGATAATTACAGGATATTGGATATAGTTACCTGTGTTATACTCAGCAGTGGCCACAGGACTGATTGTATAGGAGACAGGAATCAAGACCATCCCCAAGAAAAAGAAATGCAAAAAAGCAAAATGGCTGTCTGAGGAAGCCTTACAAATATCTGTGAAAAGAAGAGAAGTGAAAAGCAAAGGAGAAAAGGAAAGATATACCTATATGAATGCAGAGTTCCAAAGAAGAGCAAGGAGAGATATGAAAGCCTTCCTTAGTGATCAATGCAAAAAAATAGAGGAAAGCAATAGAATGGGAAAGACTAGAGATCTCTTTGAGTAAATTAGAGATACCATGGGAATATTTCATGCAAAGATGGGCTCAATAAAGGACAGACATGGTATGGACCTAACAGAAGCAGAAGATATTAAGAAGAGATAGCAAGAATACACAGAAGAACTGTACAAAACAGATCTTCACAACCCAGATAATCACAATGGTGTGATCTCTTACCTAGAGCCAGACATTCTGGAATGTGAAGTCAAGTGGGCCTTAGGAAGCATCACTACAAACAAAGCTAGTGGAGGTGATGGAATTCAAGTTGAGCTATTTCAAATCCTGAAAGATGATGCTGTGAAAGTGCTGCAGTCAATATGCCAGCAAATTTGGAAAACTCAGCAGTGGCACAGGACTGGAAAAAATCAGTTTTCATTCCAATCCCAAAGAAAGGCAATGCAAAGAATGCTCAAACTACCACACA
Source organism: Bos indicus x Bos taurus (assembly GCF_003369695.1). Classification (NCBI taxonomy): domain Eukaryota; kingdom Metazoa; phylum Chordata; class Mammalia; order Artiodactyla; family Bovidae; genus Bos; species Bos indicus x Bos taurus. Next base: position 619,085 of record NW_020867068.1, on the reverse strand, counting down.
ATTGCACTCATCTCACACGCTAGTAAAGTAATTCTTAAAATTCTCCAAGCCAGGCTTCAGCAATACGTGAACTGTGAACTTCCAGATGTTCAAGTTGGTTTTACAAAAGGTATAGGAACCAGAGATCAAATTGCCAACATCTGCTGGATCATCAAAAAAGCAAGAGAGTTCCAGAAAAACATCTATTTCTGCCTTATTGACTATACCAAGGCCTTTGACTGTGTGGATCACAAGAGACTGTGGGAAATTCTGATAGAGATGGGCATACCAGACCACCTGACCTGCCTCTTGAGAAACCTATATGCAGGTCAGGAAGCAAGAGTTAGATTGGACATGGAACAACAGGCTGGTTCCAAATAGGAAAAGGAGTATGTCAAGGCTGTATATTGTCAACATGCTTATTTAGCTTATATGCAGAGTACATCATGAGAAACTCTGGGCTGGAAGAAGCAGAAGCTGGAATCAAGATTGCCGGGAGAAATATCAATAACCTCAGATATGCAGATGACACCACCCTTATGGCAGAAAGTGAAGAAGAACTAAAGAGCCTCTTGATGAAAGTGAAAGAGGAGAGTGAAAAAGTTGACTTAAAGCTCAACATCCAGAAAACTGAGATCATGGAATCCGGTCCCATCACTTCATGGCAAATAGATGGGGAAACAGTGTCAGTCTTTATTTTTCTGAGCTCCAAAATCACTGCGGATGGTGATTGCAGCCATGAAATTAAAAGATGCTTACTCCTTGGAAGGAAAGTTATGACCAACCTAGACAACATAGTAAAAAGCAGAGACATTATTTTGCCAACAAACGTCTGTCTAGTCAGAGCTATGGTTTTCCAGTAGTCACGTATGGATGTGAGAGTTGGACTATAAGGAAAGCTGAGTGCCAACAAATTGATGCGTTTGAACTGTGGTGTTGCAGAAGACTCTTGAGAGTCCCTTGGACAGCAAGGAGATCCAACCAGTCCATCCTAAAGAAGATCAGTCCTGGGTGTTAGTTGGAAGGACTGATGTTGAAGCTGAAACTCCAGTACTTTGGCCACCTGATGTGAACATCTGACTCATTTGAAAAGACCCTAATGCTGGGAAAGATTGAGGGCAGGAGAAGAAAGGCACTGCAGAGGATGAGATGGTTGGATGGCATCACCGACTCAATTGATATGAGTTTGAGTAAACTCTGGGAGTTGGCGATGGACAGGGAGGCCTGGCGTGCTGTGGTTCATGGGGTTGCAAAGAGTTGGACATGTTTGAGTGACTGAACTGATTTTGTTTATCTGTTTTGTTTATGGTAGTTTGTATCTATTGCTCCCATAGTCTTAATTTATATGCCCTCTCCTTTCATCTTTGGTAACTGAGTTTGTTTTACATTTCTGTGAGTCTATTTCTGTTTTATATGTAGATTTGTTTGTATTAGTTTTTAGGTTGCACATACAAATAATATCATATTTGCCTTTCTCTGTCTGATTTACTTCACTTAGTGTGATTCTCTGGGTTTACCCATGTTGGTGCGGATGGCAATATTTCATCATTTCCTATGGTCTGAGTAATATTCCATTGTGCATAAGTGTGTGTGTATGTGTGTGTGTGTGTGGTATCACATTTTCTTAAACTAATCATGTGTTGATGGGCACTTAGCTTGTTTCCATATTTTGGCTATTTTAAGTACTGCTGCTATGAACATTGTTGTATGTGTATTTTTGAATTAGGGTTTTTGTCATTTATAGATACATATCCAGTACTGAGATTGTTAGATCATATGGCAGCTCTATTTTCCATTTTTTCCAGAAATTTCCATACTGTTTTCCATCGTGGCTGAACGAGGTTATATTTCCACCAATAGTGTAGGAGGTGTATCCTTTTGTCCACACCCTCTCCAGCATTTGTTATGTGTAGACTCTTTCATGATGGCCATTCTGACTCCTGTGAGTGATACCAAATTATGATTTTGATTAACATTTCTCTGATAAATAGTGATGCGGAGCATCTTTTCATGTGCTTGTTTGTTTTCTGTATGTGTTCTTTGGAGAAATGTCTATTTAGGTCTTCTGTCCATTTTTTGGTTGGTTTTTTGATATTGAGTTATATGAGTTGTTTGTGTATTTTAGATATTAAACCCCTGTCGGTTACATTTGGTTTTATCCCATTCATTTGGGGATGTCTTTTCATTTTGTTGGTGGTATTCTTTGCTGTTCAAAGCTTTTAAGTTTGATTAGGTCCCATTGTTTACTTTTGCTTTTTTCTTTTGCTTTGAGAGACTGATCTAATAAAACGTTGTGATTCATGTCAAAGAGTATTCTGTCTGTGTTTTCCTCTAGTTTTATAATATCCAGTCTTATATTAGGTCTTTAAACCACTTTGAGTTTATTTTGTATATGGAATATTTTGTATGGTTGTATATATACAAAAAAATTAGTGTGTTCTAATTTCATTTATTTCCATGTAGGTGTCCTGGTTTCCCAGTACTATTTGTCAATGAGATTGTCTTCTCCATTGTATACTCTTGACTACTCTTTCATAGATTAGTTGACCATAGGCGTTTGGAGACCTGTGTTTTAAAATTGTACTTTTTCTTCCTTGACATCAGAATGAGTAGTTATGTTCTGTCATGTTATACTTAAGTAAAATTGTACATTAAGAGCATCTGAATTGGCCAAGTTGCAGAAGATATAAATTATTATGTGAATGTGACAGATTCTATTATTCTTGGGCTCTTTTGAGAGAGTTGCCCTTAGCAATTACCCACAGAAGTGAACAAAAGATTAACAGGAAAATGGACTTTATGAGATTTAATAAATATTTCTAATTAAATACAAAGAATGGAATTAACTGTAATACCTAGATGTGGAAAAACAACCTATGTCTTGTTTAGAGTTTCAGCATACTCTCTTAAGATACATTTACTCTAAATGAAGAAGCACTACTTAACATCAGAACAGTTTTTATAGTTATATCACTTGAGCAAATTGTTTCAGACATTCCCTCCCCTCCCCCCAAAAAATCATTAACCAAAGTCACTAATTAGTTGAAAGTGAGAATTGAGCTCCTTCCTCTTTCTTTCAATTTCCAATTAGCAGACCTATTGCGCTTAGTCACTCAGTCGTGTCTGTGTCTGACTCTCTGTGACCCCATGGCCTGTAGCCGGCCAGGCTCCTCTGTCCATAGGATTCTCCAGGCAAGAATACTGGAGTGGGTTGCCATGCTGTCCTCCACCAGTCCTCCCAACCCAGGGATCGAACCCAGGTCTCCTGCATTGCAGGTGGATTCTTTACTGTCTGAGCCACCAGGGAAGCCCAAGAACACTGGAGTGGGTAGACTATCCCTTCTCCACGGGAACTTCCCCACCCAGGAATTGCATCAGGGTCTCCTGCATTGCTGGTGGATTCTTACCATCTGAGCTACCCGGGAAAACTGGCAGACGTATTAATGAGCAATAAAAGGGGTGTAAGGAAAGAATTTAGAAAGAAATAAAAAGGAGCAGTGAAAGATAATTTGTGAAAACAGGTTCAGGTCCTAGACAGTTCAGATTGGGCTGCCTGCATGTGCTGTGTGGTCCATGATCACTAGAATTACAAGCTCAATTTCTTAATTGCTTCTTTGATCTTATCCAAGGAGAAAATTGGATTTCTAGAGGTTTTTTTTTTTTTTTTTTGCAGAGCAATTCTACTAAAGCTGCTATGTAGCAGCTTCTTTTGCCAGTCTTATACTCTCAGAATAATAAACTACAACCACAGCCAACTTCAAGAAACATCTTAACCTCTCAGATAAAGGATTCTGCCCCTCTTAGCAGCTGACAGTAACCAAGAACCATAAAGAAATTCAAGAAGCATCTTCTTTTTTCCCAAATACTGCTCAGATTCTGTCAAACCAATTTGACAATTTGCTGTCAGGGCCCTGCCATCTGGTTTGTCTGACATCAACATGCTTTTTAGATAAATTGACTTCCATTTTCTTGAATCAAGCTATTTTCCAACTCTGTGTATCTGTATAAATATCCCTCAAAACTCAGAGTCTGAGAGCTAAAAGCATTAACTAATAATAATAACCCCAAATGCCCTGGACAGAATATAAGATGCTACATACTGCTGAGTGTCTGTAATCATACTATAAAACTTCTATTTTCTTCCTTTCCTATAACCTTATAATAATAAAAGATCAGGTTAGGCCTTTGTTTGCCTAGTAAAACAGGGGAATCAAACCATTTAAACACCAGCCAGACCTACCACCCAAATAGATTCTCCCTATTCTCCCTTTCCTGCCTGTTTCTATATTGTCGAAGTTTAATATTACTGTGAAACATTTGGCGCTCATGGTAAAGAACCCATGTGTCATTGCAGGAGACTCATAAGAAACATGGGTTCAAACCCTGGATCGGAAAGATCCCTTGGAGGTGAAATGGAAATCCACTCAGTATTCTTGCCTGGAGAATCCCATTGACAGAGGAACTTGATGGGCTACAGTCTATGGGGTTGCAAAGAGTCTGACACAACTGAAGTGACTTAACGCACACACACACACATACACACACACACACACAATATGTTACTGTGAAACACTGGTGTTAATTGGTTTCTTTCTGCTGATTAACAGGTTTTGGATTCAGGGAGACAGAAAGAATATACTCGGCCATATGATTTGCTGCAAAATACAGATAGCCTGTTTTACAAGATGGTGCAAAAACTGGGCAAGGCAGAGGCCTCTGCCCTCACTGAAATGGCAAAACAGGTGAGCCTGCTGCAGGGTGTTGTAATTACAGTTTGTCTCCAGGTTCAGTCTTCAGAATATCCACCCAGGATCTCTGTGCCCTTTTCAATCCTGAACCTCCAGAAACTAAGCTTAATGACTGGGTCTTAACAACATGTGGCAGTTGAAAGCAGGTCTGCTGAGAATCTGCAGCAGTGGTGGGGGTAGGGTTTAGGATGAATGTGTGCTTCTGTGCATGTGCGCCTGTGCCTAACAGACAGATTTCAGATAGGACTCACCACACACTGGACCCTAGGTTCAGATTCCCTTAGAGCACAGAACACTTTCATTTTGCAGACCCTTTATGTTTCATTCTGATTGGTTCTCAGCACATTTGTGATGCAAGTGCTGTCCAGGAACATCCATGAAATTTGAGAGTTTATGGAAAAAAATTCTGGAATATTTTGAGGCTGGGAATATTTACCAGGAAAAGGTATAAGTTGCTTCTGTTTCTAACCTGTAAAGAAAACTCCTACATGTTATGTCACTTAATCCCTAATTCTTTGTCATTTAGAATTTTATTCAATTACCCCCTCCCTGCCCATGCTCCCTGTAACTTCCAGAAGAAGGTATGTTGCCACCAGGATAAATCAGGAATTCACAATACCTTAACACTGTACTCTGAATGGTGCTTGAAGATGAGGTGGGTGAGAGCACTAAGCACTGTACATGGTGTGAGGAAGGTCCTCGATGAGTGACATTCAGTCACGTGGTGTCTTTCTAACAAATGTGAGGTGATAGTGTCTTGGACAGATGTGACAACTGAGGTCTAGTTTAAGGACTTAGCCATTGTCATGAAGCCGCCTGTAATTCATTCTGGAGCAAGGTGGGGTTGACATTGATGGGAAGATGGAGGGAGGGAAGATGTGGTGCTCTTGCTGTTTGAGATGCATGGTTTTGGGTGGGATGAGGCTTCAGACTGTATGTGGTAAGGCTTCCCCATTGAAAATTTATCTCTGGGTATTAAATTATGGATGCATTTTACCTTCTTCATATTTTTCTGCATTTCCCAAATTTTTACTTGTAATTAGAATAAAACTACTTGTGTAATATTTAAAATATCTGTTAAAGAAAACATGCCCCAGTATCTAACAGTATTTCTGTATGAAAAATGTATCTAAAATGTGGCCTAAATTCCTCTGTCACTGTTTCATCTCAGTCCTGCTTATAAATGAGGAAATGCACACCAGTACCTTCCACTGTTCATAGGGTAGGAAGAGATAGCTTTTTGTAAGTACTATATTGTATGCAAATGTTGAGAAGCTGAACATGAAACTCTATATTTTTTGTGCCTAAAATTCACAGAGTGCTTTCATCTAGAGTGTCTCCGAGTCAGAGTTTCCCTCCTGAGACCTGATAATCATTAGTGATTTCCCATATAACCAAGTCACAAAGCAGCAAGGACTCTTAAAACCCTTTTGTTCTTTTGATCTTAGGCATTATACATCAAAGAGATGTGTGATGACACTTATGTGTCAAAGTGTTCATTTAAAAAACTATATTATCCTTATGTATGATCAAGTCATTGAGTGATGAGAAATTGATCTCAGAATTTTAGATATGCCAGATAAGATAATAGGGTTCAACATCCTCATTTTATAGGTGAGGAAACTAAGTCCTCAGAAGGAATGTGGTCCTGTGTGTATAATTGGTGTTAAGCTAGTTTGCAGCAGACACAGAATTAGAAATCTGTTCTTTAAGTATATGTTTTAAATCAAGTGTCACATAAGATACATACAGAAGCAGACATAGGTCATAGAATTAGAAATCTTGTGATTCCTAGTCTAGTAATCCTGCCCCTACTCTAACAATATTAATGGTAAGTTATATTTGTGTAGTTTTTTTTATAATTTATTTTACACAGTTCTTGCATGTATGATTTCACATAATCCTCATGACTGCCCTTTTTTATTGCATGTCATGGATGAAGAGATTGGTCCAGGGCTTACCCAAGGTCACAGAGCTGGTCCAGGGAGCACAGAGGGGGAATCACTGGGGAGGCTGAGTACAGACCTAGGTTCTGTGTTCTGTGCCAAGTCTGAGAACACTGCTCCTTTCACATGGTACCCAAGGTGGAGGTGGTCACTCAAGTTCACAGGGTGAACAAACCTCACTCTTAGATTTCAGTCCTGCCACTGGCTCAGGTCACCTCTACAGAAAGAAATGCAGTTCTTGATTCTCATCCCATTTTGATATTACTTCTGCATACTTTACATCCTCTTAGGAGGATAAGCTGTCAGACTATCAGTTTTTTGAATTTGCAAGCATCAGATATCAATGCCTTGTTCAGAGCTGTAACAATGGGTTGATTAGCCTAAGTCACAAGGTTCTCACTCTAATAGAACAGAATTCATTCTTTTGAGAGGAAACCCAACATCTGGGAGAAGGTGCTTCCACATCACATTTTCTTGAACAAATAGTTCAGGTGAACTGATCACTGTCTGATTGACCCTGATCCATGAAATAGTAGAAAAAATACCTTTTGGATTCATAAAGCTGAAGGGGGCATTAGTCTGGTAGGGCTGCCATACAAAGACCACAGAGCAGGTGACTCAAACAACAGAAGCGTATTTCCTCACAGCCCTATGGCTGGAAGTCTGAGGTCAAGACGTCAGTAGGGTTGGTTTCCTCTCGGGTCTCTCTCCTTGGCTTGGAGATGCCGTCTTCTCTCAGTGTCTCACATGGACTTCCCTCTGTTTGCCTGTGTCCTGATTTCCTCTTCTTATAAGAACTCCAGTCTGTTAGATTAGGACCCACCTGTATGACTTCATTTTAGTTTTATTGCCTCTTTAAAGATACTGTCTCCAAACAGTCACATTCTGAGCTACGGTGGTGTTTAGGACTTCAACATGTAAAATTGGAGGGGACACAGTTCAGCTCAAAGAATGAATGCCTGTCATCTACTCTGTTCTGTGATGAAGCAGGCCAGGTTGAAGTTTTTTGAAATTTCTTTGTTCCCAGTGTGCAACAGAGATGTCATTTTGTCTATTCATGAAATCACCTAATAGAGCCCAGAAGTTATAAAATCCTCATATCTGAGCTCTGGGAGCCTGGACCCATTTGAATAGATGGAAGAGGCACTTAGCATCCACGTGGCCTTGTGTCCTCCAAGATCTCTAAGCCTCAGGTCCTCAGCTGTGTGTGAAGCAGGGATTACAGCCCTGCCGGCTTCTTAACACTCATTACAGGGATCAGATGAGAGAGCAGATGCTTAAGGGCATTGAAATATAAAGTGTTTTACAGTATAAAAGTCGGATCAATTTTTAAAAGGGTGTAGACAGAAGACTTGCCTTCCAGTAATAAAAAATACACCCATAGTTTAAGTAGCTTTAGAGACTCTAAATCAGGGGTCCCCAACTCCTGGGCTAGACTGTTATGGTCCGTGGGCTGTTAGGGACTGGGCCATATGGCAGGAGGTGAGTGGTGTGCAAAGGAGCAAACTTCAGCTGCTGCCCCCATTGCTCACTTTACACCTGAATCTCCTCTTTCTCGCCCTGTCTGTGGAAAAAGTGTCTTCCAGAAACTGGGTCCCTGGTGCCAAAAAGGTTGGGGACCACTGCTCTAAACAATTAAAATGTATTTATAATAATATATTTTAAAACACATGGCTTATCTAATGCTACAAAATTTAAAAACTTTTTTAAAATTTATGAACTAAAGATAAATCACTCTCCACTCCTGTCATCACACAGCTCCCCCCCAAGGTGGAGCCCCAGCACCACTGTTGACTGTTCTGTTGAGATGTTCTGTGTATCAGGAAGAAAATTCCTGTTTCTAAGCACAAATGATAGCTATCCTTTATTTTTTCACTCAGTGTTGTATCTCAGATTATATCAATGCATATGGTTATCTCATTCTTTTTAATGACTACATGTGTGTGTGTATTAGTCTCTCAGTCGTGTCCGACTCTTTGTGACCCCATGGACTGTAGCCCACCAGGCTCCTTTGTCCGTGGGATTCTCCAGGCAAGAACGTAGTATTATGCTTTCTCCATTTTGTACTCCTTATTTTCAATGCTTGTCAATAAGAGTTTATAAAATACAGGGAATACAGCCTGATACTAACATCCAAATTTGTTGTGCTCATTTTATGCGTGAAAATGAGAAACCCTTGGGCAGAGAGTATTAATAGATTTCCCAGCCTCTTTGTCACCTTGTTTTTAATTTCTCTCCAGGCTTTGAGTCAGTAAAATGATTTTACTTGTCAATTTACTCTAGTGATAAAGCATATCTGTGAATCAGAATGATCAGAACTCATGTGTATCTATGGGTTGTTTGGCATTAAGTCCGCCCCAATGAAGGTTTTAATGGGGCTACTTCCTCCATTGAATAAATACACCCCTGGTTTTTCCTATTGTGCCTCTAGTAGTGATAAGATTTGCTTCACGTGAAGCAGTGGACCTAAGAATGTGTTGCCTTAGAAGAAGGAGTTTAAAACTCATAAATATGTGTTTTTTGTCTTTTTTCCCCCTCAGGTGCACTCTGAAAGAAAATAACCAGATATCACTCACAGTGACCATGTGGTAATGAATATTATGAATGACAAGTGGACAACCATCAGCCTTCACAATTTCTAAGTTGACTCTGTGCTTCTACCATGAGTTCATGTCTATTCCAAAGGCATTTTTCCAATAGGTTTCTGCCCTGCATAAATTATATTATACTTTTTTTACACCAGCAACAGATATTTACATATTACAAATATTAATCTATAATTTTTTCTCCAGCTTCACTCAGTGAGTTCAAGCTCTTGCAAAAGGATTTCTTATGCTTATTTATATGTAATACTATTTTCTTTTTTATCCAAATCAGAGGTGCAGGCCACCAGTAAGAGCTGGTTTTGTGTCTTGAGAGATTCTGGAGCCAAACTCATTTTCTAACATTTGAGACGAAGTTCTCACAGCTTTTTTTTTTTCTGTTCCCAGAATTACATATTACTTTCTAATTATATTAGGGATTCTTGAAGACTGTGTGATGATGCCATTTTGTATCACCACTTCCTTTAACAGAACTACTATCCATTTTCCACTCAAAGACCTCTGGTTAAAATACGACAGAGAAAAGTAATAGGAAAAACATACAGTAATGTAGTTTAAGTAACATTATAGGAGAGAGAGGTGTCACCCTCCAAAAAACATATGGTTAAAATACAGAAGGACAATATTGTACATTCGTCCCCTGCATTGCAGGCAGATTCTTTACCACTGAACCACTGGGGAAGCCCTCTAAAATAGAAGGAAGAGAAAATATTCTTTATCAAAGTAGGAACCCTTCCAGGGGATTTGCTAATGAAGGACAGACATGTTCTAGACTGTCTTCTAGATAGAAGATTTTATTTTTTACATTAAAAAAATTGTGGTAAAATATATATAACATAATACCATATAACCATTTTTAATCACACAATTTGGTGGCATTAATCACACTCACAGTGTTGTTAGCCTTCATTCTCTGGTTAACTTTCAATAATTATATTCTTCCTATTCAATGTGTTATTTCTGCAGGGTCATTTTGATAAGTTTCATTTTTCTAAAAGTGGATCTGTTTCTCGTGCTTTTTGAGCTTGATTGACACAAATTTATTCACAATATCTTACATGTTTAATCTCTGCAGCATCTCTGTGTTCTTTTGGCCTCTTAATTTTCTTTGAACCTTCTCTTTTTTATGAGTAATCTTGTATAACTTTTTCCTTTTTTCAAAGAATCAACTTTTTGCTGGATTGATGCTCTGTTTTTCTTTCTAGTTCATCATATCATTCTTTCTTTCAACTTTTCCTTTTTGAGATTTTTTTCTCTAAATTCTCAAATTGCAAACAGATTAATAACATCATTATTTTTCTAACCTAAGTTATATAAAACTGACATTTTTTCTGAGATCCACTTTAGCTACAGCCTACAAGTTTTGATACTTACACCAATCAACAGCCAAAGTATTATGTATTTTCCAATTCCTAATTTAATTCATTAACTATATCTTTTACCCATGAGTTATTTATAAGTATAATGTTCTATAAATTTCAAATGCCAATGGATTTTTTTCTATTAGATTGAACATGTGGAACTGCTAACATTCAGCCTTTTGTATAAAATGGCACTTTCATGTGTTTCAACATAATAGTTTTCTTTTGTTATTAATATATAGCTTAATTTCATTTTGGCCAGACAACATTAGGTTACGGATTTTAAACCAAAAGTAATGATATTCACACAAAAAGTCCTTATTTCCACCATATTATATTTTATTTAGGGGTTTTAAAATGTTATAAGTACATGTGTAACCAGTAATTTTCAAATAAAAATCCTCCCTAAGTACTGGAACATTTTCTGATACATGTTGCAGGCTGGTTCTCTGGAATTAGACTCAGATTGAGTTTAGTGCTGGGATGTTTATCAGGGCTGCCCTTGGAATCAACACCATGGAATCAGGAGGGAAGAATCGGGATAGGGCAGAAGGAAAGATCAAGCTGGGTCACTGGCTGGATGACCTTAGCTGATCCCATGGGGCATCGGGAGTGAAGATGGCCCTTCAGGGTTGTCCTGACACATTCAATGGCCGGTCTTTATATATCCACCTGGAAGGATTATTGCATGCAACCTGGTGGCTGAAGGTTGCCCACTGTCAGCACCCCCAGCAGCCAGGCAATGAGTCCTTGAAGGGAGGTCTGAACAGCACATGTGTCTCCATGTCCTGCCACATCCTCTGTCACAGCTCTAAGGTAGGTGATGAAGATGTCCTGTGGGGGAAACTCTTGATGACTGATGTGTAAGTCAAAATGATGAGTTAGTGATTCTCCTCAATACCCTCTGGTTTAAAAAATAGAGGAGAAGGTCCATGAAGGGGAGAAATCTCATCTTCTAGGGTCAGCTCAGTCGTCACCTCTTCTAGGAAGTCACCTTAAGACCAGTCATCATCCTAGGTAACTCGTCTTTCTGTAGGACCCTGAGCGCCTCTCGTTTGTTAAACTGAACCGTACTTGGTTAGTGTCCTATTGTCATCAGTGCGGTGATTCTTAAACAAGGGGCCTGTTCTTTCCATTTTACACAGGTTATGTAAACTATGTAGCCTGCCCTGACTATGAGTATTCATATGGTTTGTTTTCTCACTAAACTAAGTGAGAAAAAGACTTGGAACTGTGCCCTATTCACTTTTTAATTATATCTTTCAGCACAGTATCTGTTACATAGGGGGTGCTCAGTAAATGTTTTCTGAATGCGTAAATGATGACTGAGAACAAACCTTCATTTTCAACTTTATAATTTTGGAATTCTAAGAAGTAGCCTGGGATAACAGAAAGCCCTGGTTGTGGAGTCAGTCACACTGATCTACCTGTTAGGTCTTTCTCTGCTCTCACCAGCAGTGTGGGTATCCGAAGAATGTACTGTCCAGAGTGGGACACTTGAGAGTGAAAGGAAAGCAGTAACCAGCCAGAGTGCCAGGGAAATAAACTGGCACCATCTTTGACAAAATGGACTATGGACACCCTTCGGCCATGTAGCTTTAGTCTAAAAATAATTCTGTGCATGTATTTATATAGATCCTATTCTTGAATCAGCAGCATGGTCCTGGTGTTAAAGAGGGGTATCTAGAAACACAACAGGTTTTTTTAAATCAAGGTTTCATATATACATTATTAATTCTAATTTTAAAACAGAATATGGATTAACTGAGTTTTTGTTTTTTAAACCTAATGTTCTAAGGATTTTTTTTTTTTCAGGACTAAACCAGCAGTATGTTGAAAACTGGGAGAAATACATATTTATTTGAGTTTAGACCTAAAAAATAACATTACTAGAAGGAATAACATGCCCCAGCCCTAAGAGACCTTCATCCATACACCAGAACCATGTGACCTGCCATAATCAAATTGGGATTGTGTGATATTTTTAAGAAGAACAAGGTTAAGACTTAGACACACTAAGAATGTTCTACATGGAGTTTACATTGGAGGGTTCTGACTAACTTCACTCTTTCACTCAGCAACAATGCTCACAATTATCCACCTGATAGGTGGAGGCTTTGTGTATTCCAAACCAGTGTTTGATCCAATAGTTAATCACATTTAATTCTGGAGGACATTATGTGAAAAACAGTTTTTAAATTACATTTTGCAGACTACCTAGACAAAAAAATGAGTCTCTGAGATGGAGTTTATATCACATTAGAACTTTTGTAAGTAAATAACAATAAACAGTAGATTGAAGATTTTTAAACCCTACATTTGGCAACAATAAAAATTTTTAAAAATCCATGAGTTTATACTTATTCCAATAAGACATAAAATAGGACTAAGGGAAATTTATTTTTTACTGTAGGAAGGCAACTCACAAATGCAGACAGATTGATAGAAAAGTACCATATGGGAGCCATTGTCATAAATAATTCAGACAAAATTCATCATTGACTGAACATATGTTGAGTGTTTAGGGGTTGGAAGAGACACAGCATTTTCATGGACTCAAAATATCTTCTCAGATTAATTCTTTAGGGAAGAATTATATTTTTAAAGTGGAAAAATCAGACAAACACCAGGCTAAGCAAGTCACTAGAGTAAATATTAATAGTGAACCTACTGACACCCTTGGCTTTTTTTTTTCTTGTTTCTTTAAAAATATACATAAGTATGGTTGGCTTACACTGTTGTGTTAATAATGTCTGCTGTACAGCAGTGATTCAGTTATACATATACGTGCATTCTTTCCATGTAGGTTTAATAAGCAGGGTGACAATATACAGCCTTGTCATACTCCTTTACCAATTTTGACCCAGGCAGTTGTTCCATGTCCGGTTCTAACTGTTGCTTCTTGACCTGCATACAGGTTTCTCAGGAGACAGGTAAGGTGGTCTGGTACTCCCATCTCTTTAAGTTTTCCAGTTTGTTGTGATCTACACAGTCAAAGGCTTTAGCATAGTCATGAAGCAGAAGTAGATATTTTTCTGAGCAGAAACCATAAGGCCCACAAATCCTGGAAACGGACTTCCTGGTCCTTTACAGGAAAACCCTGCCCACCCTGCCCTGCGGCTCTGCTGTTCTAAGTGCATCCTGTGGACCAGCAACATTGGCTGGCCTGTGAGGCTGTTAGAACATAAAATCTTGTCTCTATCCCAGACCTACTGACTCAGAATCTCTAGAACCCAGGTGAGTCCTGCTCACAGTACAGGTTGGGAAGTGCTGGTTTAGAGGCCCTGCTCAGGTCATCCTGCGTTTGCACCCTTCCCCAGGTGCAGACAGCCAGAGAGGACCAGGGCATGTGGCCACCTGGAGCCCCGCCCACTCCAGGCGGTGCTGTGAGTACCTGGACCCTGTTCCCAGCACCAGTGCAGGCCTCCCTCCTGGGGCCCATCTTCCAGCCCGACAGGTGGTCAAGATTCAGCTGTTTATGGGGCAGAAGAGGGTGGCCTGAGCTTGGACTTGAAGGCTGGAGGTGCTCTTGCTTGAGCAGCAGATTCCTCAGGGCACAGAGAAGATCAGAGCCAGAGGTGGGAAGAACAGGGGGAGGGCTGGGGGCTGGGTCAGCCCCTCTCTCTGCTGTCCTGCCTTCTAGCTCCAAACTCCAGGGTCCAGGAACCCCAGCCTGCCATGTGGTTATGAGGGTATATTTGACAGTGGGTTAGTTTGATTTATAACTTTTAAATATTTAAACATAAAGGATGGGCTTCATTATACTCTTGACCCAGGGCCCACAGATGTGAGTGGCAGGTCTGTTAAATGCTTCTCAGAATGTTCTCAGAGGACCCCCTGCATCCCAATCCACTGGGATGTTGGATCAGACCTTTGGGGCTGGAGCCTAGGACTCTGTATTCTGACCCCTCCCCTGGTGACTCTGATCCACAGCAGAGCTACAGGAGCACTTGTAATGGAGAAAGGTGGGGCATGGAGTGGAGCTGCCCTGAGTGTGGGGAAGTGTCAGAAGAGAGGGAGGTCCCAGGTCAGAGGAAGGTGCTGACTACAAGCTCACACCTTCCTGCTTCTCTCATGATTCTCCTCACAACCTGGCCTGACCCCACCTCTGGGAGTTGGCCACAGGGAGAAGCTGCTAGAATGGGGCAAGGGTGTCCTCCTGCCAACCGTGGAGTCCTCGGGGGCTGCTCTGCAGAAGGAAGGACCTGAGTCAGGGGCTATAGGAGCAAAGGGGCTGCGGGCGCCTGGAGGGACCACACGGACCCACCCAGGGAGTCAGGCTGAAGCCGCTGAGCAGGTCTTTGGGCAGGGAGACCTCCTGGTCCCATGGGACACAGGTGGAGCGGGGACAGACTGTGCGGTTCCACCGGGGCTCAGGTGCTGCATCTGTCAGTAGTCTTATGACCTCTAGCAAGGTCCTTAAGCTCTTGTAAGATGGGGGTCCTAACATCCTAGTACCCTCTGAGTTTGTGTTAAAATTAAACATGATGGTCTTTCGTTCAGGCCCACAATGCTGGTAGGATGAGCAAGTGTGGCTTTTGCCAGGAAGCTCTGTAGCCACCGACGAGCCCAGAAGCGGCATGGTAACAGTGTAAGAAAGCCCATTTGGGCACAGCCCTCAAGGCCAACCCTTTTGGATGCACTTCTCATGCCAAGAGAATTGTGCTCGAAAAAATAGGGGTTGAAGCCAAACAGCCAAATTCTGCCATCAGGAAATGTGTCAGGGTTCAGTTCACCAAGAATGGCAAAAAATCACAGGCTTTTGTACCCAGTGATGGTTGCTTGAATTTTATCGAGGAAAATGATGAAGTTCTGGTTGCTGGATTTGGTTCCAAAGGTCATGCTGTTGGTGACATTCCTGGAGTCCAATTTAAGGATGTCAAAGTAGCCAGTGTCTTTTTTGGTCTTCTACAAAAGCAAGAAGGAAAGACCAAGATCATAAATTTTGATGATGAGAGAATGATATAATAAATTTCCATATACCAAAAAAAAATTAAACATGATATGATAGTTAAGTAAAAGCACATGCTTGTCACATGGAGCAAAACAAGGGGCAGCGGCTGTTTATTGGGACGCTTATTACATTACACCTCTGCACTTCTTGATGCTCGATATTATAGGCACTTATCACTGCCTGTGTTCAATCATGTCCAACTCTTTGTGCCCCTATGACTGTAGCCCATCAGGCTCCTCTGTTCATGAGATTTTCCAGGCAAGATTACAATACTGGAGAGGGTTGCCGTTTCCTCCCCCAGGGCTTCTTCCCAACCCAGGTATCGATCTTGTGGCTCCTGTGTCTCCTGCATTGGCAGGCAGATTCTTTATCACTGAGCCTGGGAATTACCTGTCACTGACGTTAAGATCAGGTCCCTCGAGCCCCTAGGGGGCACTAGTGGTAAGGAATCCACCTGCCAGTGCAGGAGACCCAAGAGAATCAGGTTCAATCCCTGGGTCGGGAAGATCCCCTGGAGGAGGAAATGGCAACCCACTCCAGTATTCTTTCCTGGGAAATCCCATCCTCTGTCCATGGGGTCCCAAAGAGTCGTCATGACTGAGCACACACACACACACACACACACTTCAGATCCCAGGCACAGGAAGCCACACCCGTGCTTGGCCAGTCGCCTGGAGCTCCCTGAACTTCCCTGCGCAGGAGCAACTCCTGAAGTTACTGCTGAGCTGCTCATCCTGTATAGTTCTCAGGATTTCCCTCCCAGCAAGCCACACCTTGGGAATCCTGCTCATAGGTTTGTGATGAACTAAGATGGGGCTTGTATGAAATCTCCTGAGACAACTGTATCATACTGAAAATCGCCACCAGGGCGCAGGAGAATCCAGGCATTCAGGTGAGAAGCGTGGAAAGGCTGTGCAATGAGGGGCCAGGAAGGCCTCAGAGTGGGCAAAAGAGGTCACAGACCCCCACCCCAACTACCCTGTACACAGAAACATACACTCCTGCTCCTGCAGAATCACTGTTTACTCTGCTTCCTCATCCAGGTAGAGTTCTTTATATCCTCAGTATGGCCAAGGCCAGTGGTTTATAAACTTGGCTACACATTTGAATCACAAGGGGAGCTCTGTAAATCCCATTGCTGAAGCCTCATCTCAGTTAAATCAGAATATCAGCGGAGGGGAGGCAGAGATCAGCACTTTTTAAAACCTCACAGGTGATTCTACCCTGAAGCCAAGCGGCAACCACTATTGGAAGCAGATCTCATTTCTTCTCAAATGGCAGCCGCTTTCTTGCTAGAAAGTGTGAAAAAGTGTAAGCCGTTCAGTTGTGTCTGACTCTTTGCGACTTCATGAACTCTAGCCCACGAGAATTCCATGGAATTTTCCAGGCAAGAATACTGGAGTGGTAGCCATTCCCATCTCCAGGGAATCTTCCCAACCTAGGGATCAAATTTACCCTCTGAGCCACCTATTTTGTTACCGATTCTCCCAAGTCAGACTCCCCTGACAGGAGGTGGGGCTCCTTCTGCTAGAGGGGTGTGTGTGTGTGTGTGTGTGTGTGTGTGTGTGCGTGTGTGCGCGCGCATGCTCAGTCAGTCATGTCCGACTCTTTGGCCCCATGGACTACAGCTTGCCAGGATCCTCTGTCAATGGGATTTCCCAGGCAGGAATATTGGAGTGGGTTGCCATGTCCTGCTCCAGGAGGTCTTACTGACCCAGGGATCAGCACGAGTGTCCTGCATTGGCAGGTGGGATATTTACTGCTGAGCCACCTGGGAAGTCCCTCTGCCGGGTGTGGCTCGTGCCAGCAGAATGTGCTCTAGAGGACACTGTTTCCTCTGAAAACCCTCCAGGGGGCTGCTGAATGTGATTCCTGTCAACTGGGGGTCAGGGGTGTTCTCTTAGGACCGTATCAGCTGTGCTACCAGTGGCTCCAGATTATAGTGCAGGGCTCAGCATCTCTGCATTCGACACCTCAATGCCATCTTGAATCACAGTGCTGGGGGCAATGATCCTGCACTCGGCCCTCTGAGCTGAGGTGTCAACGCAGCTGTTTCACACCAGGGAGTCTTGTCTGATGGGCCGGCTGTGAGGCCTCTTCATGAAGCACCCTGTGAGCAAGTGAAACTCGACTCAGCACAAAAGGCGTGACAAAAAGTTAGAGTTTATTTTATTACCAAGATTCTACTTCTACTCCCAGGGAATTGTTGATGGGCTTTGTTGGTGACTGTTTCATCACAGCCCAGCCTCATGGAATATTAAGGGCCCCGACTTACCTTTAATGACTCTTTCCTTTGTTACCTGTGGAGATAGTCCTAATGAAGAAAAAGAGACCAATTTCTCTTCTATTCCTGAAGGTCTGAAAGGGAAGGTATTGATATAATCAGTTTTATTTTGTTGTTGTTGTTGTTTTTTAACCCATAAGGTAGCTCCCTCTTGGCTGGGGCTTGATGTTGCCAGAAGTAAATGGGAGCCCCTGGCACCCTTCATTTGAGGAAGACAAATGGGTATTATTTAAATAGGAAAGGAAAGGACCTAGGCATCAGGGTGTACAGAGAACCAGGTCTGGGCTCTCAGGTGACAGGCTAAGATGGCCTCGTCACTATGGAAACAGTGTGTCTATGCTTGTGAGGCAGGAGGGAAGTAGGTGGGCACAGATATTGAGAAAAACAGGATCCCACAAAAACTGGTTTGAACCAGCTAAAATCAAGACGGTTTTGAGTATGGTGGTCTTGCCTCTGACTTCTCACTCATTACACCTTCATTGTAACACTGAAATCCACTCCCCTCTCACCATGACAGGTGCTGTAATAGTTCCAAGGCTGACCACAGAAGGCCAAAAAGTGAAGGGGGGGTTTGTCTGATCACCGTTCAAAAGCCAATAAAGAGGCCAGGTTGGTGGAAAGGAACATTTGGTTTATTTTGGATGCAGGTGTGTGTGTTGGGGGGAAGGGTGGTGCCTGTCCAAAGGCTGACTCCCCCTCCTTTGACAATCAGTGGACAAGAACTTTTATAGACAGAGAGGGCTACATGTAGAAACAGTACAGTCAGCGCTGACAGTCATCTTGAAATTGGCCATTGGTGGTCTGACCAGTGTCATCTTGATTGTTTTAGGTACAATTAATCTTCAGTTCCAGGGTTGGTTTGTTCCCATTTCTTGAGGTCAGTTCTCAGAATTGTGGCAGCTGATGTCACGGCTACAGTCGGGTCATTATATAGTTCTTTTACCTGGTTAGGGTTTCAATACCTATAAGACAACTCACAGGATATGGCTCAGAATATTATCTATAGCCCTTGAGAAGGAATTAAAAGGTCCTTAACTATGCTGGATAACTACATTATTATTATTGGTCTCCTTTGACTGTTTTCCTTTGTTTCTGCATATTCTCACTTCTCTGATTAAACTTATTCTTTGGCTAAAGTTTTTCCACAGACAAAAGGCAGGCAGAGGACATGGGTGGCAAGGACCATAGGGTCCTGCTCCATTTCAAAAGTGTGCAGTGCTTCAGTTCTTGAAAATCCCTGTCCCTTCCCTGGAATAGCAAATATATTTCTCCCAGTTGTTGTTGAATGAAATTACCGAGCCCATTACAACTAAAAACTCCATACCCTGGGTCCTCTCGCCTTCTGAGAAGGTCCACATTCTGCCTATGGAGAGTGTGTCTTCCTGAATAAGTCTAATTTCACTCTGCTTCAGCTTGCTCCTCAGTTCTTTCCTTCAGGAAGCGAAAGACCCTCACTTGGAAGCTGGCCCCAGGTACTTCCACATCTTCCAGGAAGAGATATGTCCTTCTCCTGCACCACTTGTAACATGGAGGATGAAGAATAGGGACTATAGATCTAAACTGATTATAAAGCAGATGATCTAGATTTAGGAAGAGTTCTTATTTATCTTCCTAGTGTTGTTTCTTAAATGTTAGCAGTCTGGTTTCTGCTTTCCTGGGCAAATGTATTTGGTTTTTAAAATTAACTCTACTGTGGGAGTTTGAAGGAAGACATAACTGATTCTCATCTGCTCCCCAGCTGACGCCACAAGCTACATCTCCCTCTGTGGCATTCTGTCATCCTGGCTCACAGACTCCTTAAACCTGCTGCTTCCCTTTCTGAATTTTCCAGACCCCAGGTGAGTCAGGGTTTTTCTCTTTAACTCATAACACAAGCTGATGGCAAGGGATCTCCTCTACAAAGCTGGTAACTCACCTGGCTTCTAGCAGGAGGTAAGGCATCACCCATACTTGGAGGGGTTCTGTCATATCCTGTGTCCCTCCTGCTTTGTCCTTGCCCAGGAGGTTGAGGATGGTGACCTTGGAGCCATCCATAATATTCTGATAAAATATCTTGCCATAATAGCTACCACTTATTGAACATTTCCTCTTTTCCAGAAATTGCAACAAGCACTTTCACGTAAACAATAACTCCATGAAATAGATATTCCATTTTTTATTTTGGCTTTGCTGGGTCTTATTTTTGGCACTTGGGATCTATGTTGTGTTAAGGGAGCTCTTTCATTGGGGTGCATGGACTCTCTTATATGGAGTGGGCAGGCTCAGTAGTTGTGGCACATAGGTTTAGTTCCTCAACTGGCATGTGGGAACTTAGTTCCCTGACCAGGAATCCAACCCAGGTCCCCTTCAAAGGTAGATCTTAACTACTGGACAACCAGTGAAGTTCAATATGTTACTTCAGTACCCATTTTACAGATAAGAAACTGAATTCAGAGAACATGTGTCATTGAATCACAGGTGGAAGAATTGCCCCTGTTAGGAAGTAGCCTTCCTTATTTATCTAATACAGCTTCTGAGAAACTAAGAGTTTCCAATTTTTGGAGGGATCATGAGAAAGAAAAGAAAAAATGTTTAAATTCTACTTCAGTTCAGTTCACTTCAGTTGCTCAGTTGTGTCCGACTCGTTGTGACCCCATGAGCCCAGCATGCCAGGCCTCCCTGTCCATCACCAACTCCTGGAGTTTACTCAAACTCATGTCCATTGAGTTGTGATACCATCCAACCATCTGATCCTCTTTCGTCCACTTCTCCTCCTGCCCTCAATCTTTCCCAGCATCAGGGTCTTTTCAAATGAGTCAGCTCTTCATATCAGGTGGCCAAAGTATTGGAGCTTCAGCTTCAACATCAGTCCTTCCAATGAACACCCAGGAATGATTTCCTTTAGGATGGACTCATTGGATCTCCTTGCTGTCCAAGTGACTCTCCAGAGCCTTCTCAAACACCACAGTTCTAAAGCATCAATTCTTTGGTGCTCAGCTTTTGTTATAGTCCAACTGTCACATCCATACATGACTACTGGAAAAGCCATAGCCTTGACTAGACAGACCTTTGTTGACAAAGTAATGTCTCTGCTTTTTAATATGTTGTCTATGTTGGTCATAACTTTCTTTCCAAGGAGTAAGCATCTTTTAATTTCATGGCTTCAATCATCATCTGCAGGGATTTTGGAGCCCCCAAAAATAAAGTCAGCCACTGTTTTCACTGTTTTCCCATCTATTTGCAATGAAGTGATTGGACTGGATGCCATGATCTTAGTTTTCTGAATGTTGAGCTTTAAGTCAGCTTTTTCACTCTCCTCTTTCACTTTCATCAAGAGGCTCTTTACTTCTTCTTCACTTTCTGCCATAAGGGTGGTGTCATCTGCATATCTGAGCTTATTGATATTTCTCCCGGCAATTTTGATTCCAGCTTGTGCTTCATTCAGCCCAGCGTTTCTCATGATGTACTCTGCATATAAGTTAAATAAGCAGGGTCACAATATACAGCCCTGACATACTCCTTTTCCTATTTGGAACAAGTCTGTTGTTCCATGTCCGGTTCTAACTGTTGCATCCTGACCTGCATACAGGTTTCTCAAAAGGCAAGTCAGGTGGTCTGGTATTTCCATCTCTTTCAGAATTTTCCACAGTCTATTGTGATCCACACAGTCAAAGGCTTTGGCATAGTCAATAAAGCAGAAATATATTTTTTTATGGAACTCTCTCACTTTTTCGATGATCCAGAGGATGTTTTGAAATTTGATCTCTGGTTCCTCTACCTTTTCTAAAACCAGCTTGAACATCTGGAAGTTCATAGTTCATGTATTGCTGAAGCCTGGCTTGGGGAATTTTGAGCATTACTTTACTAGAATGTGAGATGAGTGCAATTGTGCTGTAGTTTGAGCATTCTTTGGCATTGCCTTTCTTAGGGATTGGAATGAAAACTGACCTTTTCCAGTCCTGTGGCCACTGCTGAGTTTTCCAAGTTTGCTGGCATATTGAGTGTGGCACTGTCACAGCATCGTCTTTTAGAATTTAAAATAGCTCAACTAGAATTCCATCACCTCCACTAGCTTTTTTCATAGTGATGCTTCCTAAGGTACACTTGCCTTCACATTCCAGTTTCTCTGGCTCTAGGTGAGTGATCACACCATCGTGATTATCTGGGTTGTGAAGATCTTTTTTTGTACAATTCTGTGTATTCTTGCCACCTCTTCTTAATATTTTCTGCTTCTGTTAGGTCCATACCATTTCTGTCCTTTATTGTGCCCATCTTTGCATGAAATGTTCCCTTGGTACCTCTAATTTCCTTGAAGAGATCTCTAGTCTTTCCCATTCTATTGTTTTCCTCTGTTTCTTTGCATTGATCGCTGAGGAAGGCTTTCTTATCTTTCCTTGCTGTTCTCTGGAACTGCACATTCAAATGGTTTTATCTTTCCTTTTCTCCTTTTCTTTTTGCTTCTCTTCTTGTTACAGCTCTTTGTAAGGCCTCCTCATACAGCCATTTTGCTTTTTAGCATTCCTTTTTCTTGGGGATGGTTTTGATCCCTGTCTCCTGTACAATGTCACAAACTTCCGTCCATAGTTCATCAGGCATTCTGTCTATCAGATCTAGTCCCTTAAATCTATTTCTCACTTCCACTGTATAATCATAAGGGATTTGGTTTAGGTCATACCTGAATGGTCTAGTGGTTTTCCCTACTTTCTTCAATTTAAGTCTGAATTTGGCAACAAGGAGTTCATGATTTGAGCCACAGTCAGCTCCTGGTCCTGTTTTTTGTGACTGTACAAATCTTCTCTATCTTTGGCTACAAAGAATATAATCAATCTGATTTTGCTGTTAGCCATCTGATGATATCCATGTGTAGAGTCTTCTCTTGTGTTGTTGGAAGAGGGTATTTGCTATGACCAGTGCGTTCTCTTGGCAAAATGCTATTATCCTTTGCCCTGCTTCATTCTGTACTCCAAGGCCAAATCTGCCTGTTACTCCAGATGTTTCTTGACTTCCTACTTTTGCATTCCAGTCCCCTATAATGAAAAGGACATTTTTTGGGGGTGTTAGTTCTAAAAGAACTGTTCTTAGAACTGTTCAACTTCAGCTTCTTCAGCATTACTGGTTACAAAGGTTTAATTTTCCAAATTGTTGTAAGTCATAATTAGCTTGAGGGAAAGGGTTTCCTTATGTTTGGAAAACACAAACTTAAACCAGTAATATTTCAAAAGAAAAAACAACCAAAACTATGACCACACTCACCAGGTCACTCAGCAACTAGTCCTTTTTATTAATGGTTTTATGAAGGCATCAGGTTTTCCATTAGGACCCCAAAATTTCTTACAAAATTTCCTTTTGGTTTGCAACTTATCAGAAATGTCTACTTGTCAAAAGTCCTTCCTATGAATCTTTATAGAGCTGAAGCACTTTTACAAACACATCTGAGTACAGCAAAAACTATTTGTAAATGACAAAAGACTTTTCCCATACTCTGCATGCTGTGAAGGTTAATAAACTATTTCTCTCTTTACATCTCTCTTACATCAGTTGAGTTTCCAACACCCCAGCCAGAGAGCCTAGAAGGATAAAACAGAAAGGAATTTTCTCCTCCCTTACATGGTAAAATATACATAACATAGAATGAACCATTTTAACCATTTTTAAATATACTATTGTGGGCATTAATTATATTCACATTGTTCTGCAACCATCACCACCATACATCTCCACAACTTTTTCATCTTCCACCTGAAGCTCTGTGTCCATTAAACACTTCCCCCTGCCCCTGCATCCCCACCCCACTCTGCAAATGTCATTCCACTTTGTGTCTCTATGAATTTGACTAGTCTAGGCACCTCACATAACTGGGATCACAGTATTTGTCTTTTGGTGACTCAGTATTTCTGGACACGAAGTGTGTGGGTATTTTTCCCATACTAATTCTACAAATCTTCAGATACAACTGTGTCCTACAATTTAAGTCAATTCTAATACAATCTACCTGGAGTTAGTGTCAGACCTCATCTTAGGTTAAGGACTCAGTCCCACAAAACTGCTCCTTCTTCTCAATTTCAGAGCCAGTCATGAGTCCAGGTGGTTACCTTTTTTTATGGACTGATCATAAATCAGGGTTCCCATAACCTCCTCTTTGGGTTCGGTAATTTTCTAAAGTGGCTTACAGCTCAGGAAAACAGTTTACTCAACTAGATCACTAGTTTATTATAAAAGGATTCAACTCTGGAACAGCCAGATGGAAGGGATGCAGAGCAAGGTAGGAGGATGGGCGGGGGCTTCCAGGCCCTCTCCAGGAGAGTTGCCCTCCAGCACCTGCACATGTTCATCAGTTGGGAAGCTCTGTGATCCCCATCCTACTGAGTTTTTATTGAGGCTTCATAGAAGCATACTTAGGCAAGTTGATTAAAGCATTGGCCATTGGTGGTTGAACTGTTCCCATTTCCTCTCCTCCCTGGATGTGGAGGGTGGGGCTGAAAGTTCCTTCCTTTAATCAAGCATTTGGTTTGACTGAGAAGCAGTCATTCAAAAACCCAGGTGGGGCTGATAGGGGCTTGTTATAACAAAAGACATCTCATCACTCTTAGTTCTCCAAAGTGTTTCAGCAGCTCTGAGCCAGGAAGAGATTGAAGACCAAAAATATTTCTGATTATAAGTCACAGCATCACACTCTTCAAGGTTCGTCTATGCTGCAGCACGTGTCAGAATTTCCTGCAGTTTTAAGGCTGAGTGATATTTCATTGTAGGTTTATGTCATATTTCACTGTATGTTTGGATCACACTTTGTTTTAGGAGAGCTTCCCTGATAGCTGAGTTGGTAAAGAATCCACCCGCAATCCAGGAGACCTGAGTTTGATCCGTGGGTTGGGAAGAGCCCTTGGAGAAGGGAAAGGCTTCTTTCAGAAACACTTTCAAAAACAACACTTTTGAGTGCCTTTATTTTCTTTATTCAGATGGTTTTTATATATGGGAAAAATTCTGAAGTTGCTTATTTTCCTCTTATACTGATGTGCACTTATTGTTCACTGAAATTTATTTATTTATTTGAGAGATAAAGATACCAGAGTTTTACTTCTTGCTTATGTACTTTTCTCTATGCAACAGTTGCTGGGTAACTCCCTTTATGCCCCAAGAAGAATATGCTTTGGTCTTTCCTCTTTCCTTCTGGTATATCAGAACAGGATTCCTCCAGGACCAACCTAGCAGTAGAACAGACATTTAAGTAGTCTGGCTGACTTTGTCCGTCATTTATGTTCACCTCCACTGATCAGTATTGGCCACTATCCTTGTGTATCTTGGGCAGTGTGGGAAGAATAGTTCTCCCTTTGGTCCTGAGACACATAGAAACTTTTTGAGTCACAGTAAATGTTTTTAGATAGTATATTGAAAAGCAGAGACATTACTTTGTCAACAAAGGTCCGTCTAGTCAAGGCTATGGTTTTTCCAGTGGTCATGTATGGATGTGAGAGTTGGACTGTGAAGAAGGCTAAGCACCAAAGAATTGATGCTTTTGAACTGTGGTGTTGGAGAAGACTCTTGAGAGTCCCTTGGACTGCAGGGAGATCCAACCAGTCCATTCTGAAGGAGATTAGCCCTGGGATTTCTTTGGAAGGAATAATGCTGAAGGTGAAACTCCAGTACTTTGGCCACCTCATGCAAAGAGTTCACTCATTGGAAAAGACTCTGATGCTGGGAGGGATTGGGGGCAGGAGGAGAAGGGGACGACAGAGGATGAGATGGCTGGATGGCATCACTGACTCGATGGATGTGAGTCTGAGTGAACTCCGGGAGTTGGTGATGGACAGGGAGGCCTGGTGTGCTGCGATTCATGGGGTCACAAAGAGTCGGACACGACTGAGTGACTGAACTGAACTGAACTGAAATGTTTTTAGAGGTTGCAGTGCCCTCCTCTTTCTGGTGGAGTGTGGGTATCCTCATCATTCACCAGACATGTGCTTTCTAAGACTTCCTGTGGGCAGGACATTGAGTGGGCACTTGAGTCTGAGGGAGCGGTCCTTCTCCACCTGCTTTAAGAAATCTGTGGTCCAGGCATTGTGAACCAGTGAAGATCCAGCGATTATAACTCTTAGCTCATTTTTAATAAGCTAAAAGTAGAAATAACAGGCTTCTTTCCCCTTTATCTCTTAAAGATTAATCTGCATTTTACCTTGTAAATAAAGTAGTGTGTGACTGCTGTCTAGTAGATATGACTATTTTGCTTGACAGCAAATACAGCTGAGAGATAGGTAAGAGCTGTTCTTGTGTAAAGTGAAAGCAAAGAACTTAATTCTGACCACAACTTTATTCTACAGCATGTTATTATTACTCTCTGCCATTTTTAGTCCTTTAAGCTCAGATGTACTTTAATATTGTGGTATATCTCGGCCTCGTAGTTTAAAAAGTCCATCTCTCTGCTGTACAGTTTGATTTTTCCACCATTGTGATGTACTGTTCTTGCCTCCAGGGCTTGACAGCACACATTCTAATTGTTCAATCCGACATGACCATGGTGACCACACTTCAGCTTGCTCTGAAGAAGCCATTTGCCCCAGCAAAGTGTCTTTATACACATCTATCCTCCTAGTTCTAAACTGCGTCAAGCACATCAGAAATGCTGATGCAGTGATTACTCTTTGACTTTCTGTTGGTGACTCTAAAATAATACCTGAAGGTACAGAGAGAGGCAGCCCAAAGTGGCAGGAAGTTCATGGGCTTTGGGACCAATATCTGGGTTCAAATCTTCCCCCATTTTGGAGAATTCACTGTTGTCTGAACTATGTTTTATGAAAAAAGATAAGAATAATACATACCTTACAGTAGTATTGCAAGGATTTGTGAGATGATAAAAGGATATTGTTCCGACTCTTTGCGACCCCATGGACTGTAGCCTATCAGGCTCCTCCGTCCATGGGATTTTCCAGGCAAGAGTGCTGGAGTGGATTGCCATTTCCTTCTCCAGGGGATCTTCCCGACCCAGGAATTGAACCTGGGTCTCCCACATTGCAGGCAGACGCTTTACCGTCTGAGCCACCAGGGAAGCCCCTACACATTCAATAAGTGGTAACTATACCAATAGCCGTTGGTGAGTTTTTCATATGAATATTTGTACTTCATTTACTATATGCTGCTGGGAAAGTTAGCAGCAGCCATATTTTCTTTAGCAATACTTTGTATTGTTTTAGGGTTCCCTGGTGGCTCAGATGGTAATGCGTCTGCCTGCAATGCAGGAGACCTGGGTTTGTTTGATCCCTGGGTTGGGAATATCCCCTGGAGAAGGAAATGGCAACCCACTCCAGTACACTTGCCTGCGAAATCCCCTGGACAGAGGAGCCTGGTGGGCTACAGTCCATGGGGTCACAAAGAGTTGTACATGACTGAGCGACTTACCTTTCTTTCTTTCCCTTTATTTGTTCTTTTAAGACCACCTTATGAAATTCACAAAATCTCTATCAATCTGTATGTTGTAATTATAGTACTTCTTTACCAAAAGAAAACCACTTTATTTTCTTGAGGAAAAACGAGATTTTTTTTTTTAATGACCCATAATCCCACAATAAAGAAATGATCCTTGTTATCATTTTGAAATATTTTCTTTTAATATTTCTTGTTCCGTGCATTCTTGGGCAAAATTGGTATAATGGTTTCAAGTCATTACATGAATATTTTCGGTTGTTTTAGTTTGGGTGTGCTGAAGCTAAAGTCTAGGATGGGAATTTGAATGCAATAGGTTATTTGGGAGGGGGTCGCAGGAAACACTGGTAATGGAGTGGGGAAGTGAGACAAGAAATGGGGAGAGGGCCGCACAGGATGTGTTATCAGGTATGTTCCAGGCTGGGTTACTGAAACACAATCCTGCTGGGAAACCGTAGGAGATAGTGTGGAGCACAAGCCTCAGGGTTAACTTCCCTGAGTGAGGGAGTTGGGGTATTTACACACCAGCTCCGCTTTGTCTGTTGACTGAAGGCTGCCAGAAGGGAGAGCAGAGGAAGACGTTAAATTCCCCAGGGCTTCTGGCTGCTTTGTGCTTTAGCAGAGCCGGTTCAGGTGGCAGACAAAGCCCTCAGGCAGAGTTGCAGGAAATCAGGCTAGGGTGACATGGAAGGCACCAGGGAAGATACTGACAACATTGGCTCACCCATGTTACTCAAACAGTGTATTTTAGACTGGCTATTGAACAGTTCACAGTGCGGATGAGTGCCTCCTCAAGGGTTATAGTCCGGCAGTTACTTTTTTCTATGTTCTGTTCCTCCTCACAGCAAAATTTCTCACAGGAGTTGTGTACAACCACTTTTCCACACCTTCAGACACAGTCCTCTGCTCAACACATCTTTAAAAGATTTCAATCTCTTTCTCTTTAAAATAATGTCTTTCCTAAGTCACCAAAAGATCTTCATGACCCAGATAATCACGATAGTGTGATCACTGATCTAGAGCCAGACATCCTGGAATGTGAACTCAAGTGGGCCTTAGAAGGCATCACTATGAACAAAGATAGTGGAGGTGATGGAATTCCAGTTGAGCTCTTTCAAATCCTGAACGATGATGCTGTGAAAGTGCTGCACTCAATATGCCAGCAAATTTGGAAAACTCAGCAGTGGCCATACGACTGGAAAAGGTCCGTTTTCATTCCAATCCCAAAGAAAGGCAATGCCAAAGAATGCTCAAACTACCACACAATTGCACTCATCTCACATGCTCGTAAAGTAATGCTCAAAATTCTCCAAGCCAGGCTTCAGCAATATGTGAACCGTGAACTTCCTGATGTTCAAGCTGGTTTCAGAAAAGGCAGAGGAACCAGAGATCAAATTGCCAACATCCGCTGGATCATCAAAAAAGCAAGAGAGTTCCAGAAGAACATCTATTTCTGCTTTATTGACTATGCCAAAGCCTTTGACTGTGTGGATCACAATAAACTGTGGAGAATTCTGAAAGAGATGGGAATACCAGACCACCTGATCTGCCTCTTGAGAAATTTGTATGCAGGTCAGGAAGCAACAGTTAGATCTGGTCATGGAACAACAGACTGGTTCCAAATAGGAAAAGGAGTACGTCAAGGCTGTTTATTGTCACACTGCTTATTTAACTTATATGCAGAGTACATTATGAGAAACGCTGGGCTGAAAGAAACACAAGCTGGAATCAAAATTGCCGAGAGAAATATCAATAACCTCAGATATGCAGATGACACCACCCTTATGGCAGAAAATGAAGAGGAACTCAAAAGCCTCTTGATGAAAGTGAAAGTGGAGAGTGACAAAGTTGGCTTAAAGCTCAACATTCAGAAAACGAATATCATGGCATCCGGTCCCATCACTTCATGTGAAATAGATGGGGAAACAGTGGAAACAGTGTTAGACTTTATTTTGGGGGGCTCCAAAATCACTGCAGATGGTGACTTCAGCCATGAAATTAAAAGACGCTTACTCCTTTGAAGGAAAGTTATGACCATCCTAGATAGCATATTCAAAAGCAGAGACATTACTTTGACAACCAAGGTTCTTCTAGTCAAGACTATGGTTTTTCCAGTGGTCATGCATGGATGTGAGAGTTGGACTGTGAAGAAGGCTGAGTGCCGAAGAATTGATGCTTTTGAACTGTGGTGTTGGAGAAGACTCTTGAGAGTCCCTTGGACTGCACGGAGATCCAACCAGTCCATTCTGAAGGAGATCAGCCCTGGGACTTCTTTGGAAGGAATGATGCTGAAGCAGAAACTCCAGTACTTTGGCCACCTCATGTGAAGAGTTGACTCATTGGAAAAGACTCTGATGCTAGGAGAGATTGGGGGCAGGAGGAGAAGGGGACGACGGAGGATGAGATGGCTGGATGGCATCACTGACTTGATGGATGTGAGTATGAGTGAACTCCGGGAGTTGGTGATGGACAGGGAGGCCTGGCGTGCTGTGATTCATGGGGTCGCAAAGAGTCGGACACGACTGAGCAACTGAACTGAACTGAACTGAAGTCACCAAAACCCCTGTCTTTGCCAAATCCAACTGGTACTCTTCTGTCTTCAACTTATCAGCCTCTCAGAGGCATAGGCTCAGGTTCTCCTGCACTCCGGTAACTGCACATTCTCTCCCTCCTCAGTCTCCTTGGGTGAGTCTCTAACTGTGAATGCTAGATGGTCTCAGGTCTCAGCCTTGGGCTTCTCTCTCCCTCTTTCTCTTTGATTTGTTTCTGTATATCTTATTTTTTAATGAAAAGCCTTAAATAACTATAGAAAAGTGTGAATACTTTATATGTAATCCATTTGGGAATTATTTACATTTAAAAAATAAAATTGCGGAATATTTTAGCATTCTGAAACTATTTCATGTCAAAAGAAGAGAGGAAATTTACTAATTATTTAGGAACACTTATAAAGCCATGGGCTTCCCTGGTGGCTCAGCTAATAAAGAATCTGCCTGCAATGCTGGAGATCTAGGTTCAATCCTTGGGTTAGGAAGATTTCCTGGAGAAGGGAAAGGCCACCCACTCCATTATTCTGTTCTGGAGAATCCCATGGAATGTACAGTCCCTGGGGTTTCAAAGAGTCCGACATGACTGAGCAACTTTCACTTTCACCTTCACTTTCATAAAGCCACTGGTAAACCAAAGCACCTTCTGATAACATTCACTTTTCCAGCTGTCATCCTTGGGTAATTTCAGTCTCACAGAAGACATCTGACACCAAGAGGCATCTAAGTTGCCAAAATTAGATCTGCAAACTCGTGATTATTCCTATCAGAGATCATCAGGTCTTTATTTTAAAACCTATTAAATCTTACTTTACAAGCTAGTTTAAAAGTAGTAAAAAGTAAAGTATTATTAGACAAGATAAGAAATAAAAATATAGAAAAAAATAGATGTGAAATTTTTTAAAGTCAATTTGCTGTTAGTAAGTGTATATGAATGAATCTGTAAACCCCTATACCTATGTTTCTTAGCCCCTAAGTGTATTGCACCAAATGGCATAATACTACTGCTGGTAATGATATCAAATAGTTAAGAATGTTTGTCATTATGTTCTGCAAACTGCAAGGGAGGGACATCAGCAATACATGTTAGAAAAAAATGTCCATAAAAAGTCAATACTTTGTTTTAATATTGACACATGATGGACTTCATTTCTGTTGTCCATATATAATGAAAGCCTTCATGCAAAGATGTGACTCTTAAGAATGGGAATTGTACACACAGTATAAGTTGTATGCTTGGTGAGGGTAGGAAATACATTTCATCCAGATGCAATTCGGTACTTTTATGCCCACAGCTTCCCTGAGAGTGCAATTGAAAGTAGACTGGATGAAAGGAAGCAAGGGGAGTCTCTTCTCAGAAAACAAAGAAAGAATTCTAAAGTTCTTTATGTTTAGAAAGAATATTTCAGGTTTTTAACCTCTGAATGTTATAAAAGTATCTAAAATATAGATTAAATCTTAATAATATACAATATAAATTAATTTTATAGATGTATTTCTTACCTCAAACTCAATTTCTCTTAATTTCACTGAAGTTATATTTAAGAAACAAAAAATTTAATGAAGCAAAATGGACTTGATTTGCAAGGGGTGGGAAGGAGATTATAACTCTGGTAGTGTTTTATGAGTTATTTTAAAAAATTGACAAGAGAAAAGGTAAATTGTTCTTATTTTCTTGATTAAATTGAAGAAAGTTATCATGTGACTTATAAGTCTAAGAAATACTATAAGGGATCAATGGGACATTTTATTAAAATGAATCTCAATCAATACATTTAAAAATCTCATTTCCTCTACTATAACACTTCATTTTTTAAGATGGTTATTTATTTGCTTATTTAATTTTGCTGTGCTGGGTCTTTGTTGCTGTGCATGGGCTTTCTCTACCTGCGGTGGGCAGGGCTGCTCTTCATTGTGGTGCGTGGGCTTCTCATTGCCGTGGCTTCTCCTGTTGTGGAGCACAGGCCCTAGGGCGCACATGCTTCAGGAGTTATGGTTTGTGAGCTCAGTGGTTGCAGAGCGTAGGCTCTAGAGTGCAGGTTACACAGCCTGTCGGATCTTCCAAGGGCAGGGATAGAACCCACGTCTCCTGCGTTGGCAGGCAGATTCTTAACCACTGGACGACCAGGGAAGTTTGAATGTATAATCACCAGTGTCTCACAAGAATTTCATAGAGTTTTCTTTCTGGGGCAGGTGGGGTGGGGCAGGCACAGAGATTTCCTTCTCTCCCCTGCCCCCACACACCATAGCTTCCCCACTGTCAACACAGAGTGAAAGATTTGCTACATCTGATGAATCTATAGAGACACAGCAGTCACCACAAATCCATAGTTCACGTCAGGGTTCACTCTTGGTGTCGTGCATTCCATGGGTTTAGACAAATGTATGATAACATTTCCATCATTGTGGTATATTACAGAGTATTTTCATTGCCCTAAAAATCCCCTGTGCTCCATCTACTCATCTCTCATCCTACCTCCACCCTCTGGCAACACTGATTCCTTACTGTCTCCATAGTTTGCCTTGTTGTCATATAGTTAGAATCATACAGCATAGCCTTTTAAGACTGACTCCTTTCACTTAGTAATGAGCATTTACGTTTCCTCCGTGTTGTTTCATGTGTGGGTAGCTCGTTTGTTTTCAGTGCTGAGTAGTACTCCATTGCCAGGATGAACCAGTTTGTCCATTCACCTGTTGAAGGATATCGTGATTGCTTCCAAATTTTGGTAGTTTGAATAAAGCTGCCCTAGATATTCCAGAGGTTCAAAAAAATGGTTTCTCTTCCTTAAAAATTAAATACATAATGAACCAGCTTACTTCAAATATGCATCCAAACCAGACTGAAGAGGCACCTCCTTTCTTTCATTTCATGCTCTCTCCATATTTACATTAATTGTAAATTAATTAATTTACATTAATTGTTGTTAATATTAGCATATCAATTCTTTCCATCTTCTATTTTTTAAAACAGTGAAGGAAAATGTAATAAAACACCTAAATGGATCTACAAAGAAGGGCCATTATGATACAGAGATGATTGTTTTATGGAAACTGAACAAGTTGACTGATAGAAATGGATGGCAATACTTGGTAATCAGTTGCTGGGTGAAATTCTAAATTTTGAAGTAAGAAAAGTGGTTTGAGGTTAGCAGAGTAAAGGTTATGACCCAACAGGACATCTAGATGTGTGCTAGAAATAGCCTCCCTGGCTGTTTTGATTAATGAGTAGAAACTTAAGTCTCTTGGCTGTTGCAGAACAATAAGTGACATACACATAAAGGTATCAAAACTTGTAGTCCAGAATTTGGTCTCAATTTAGACAGAGTGGTGTCTCTCATGGGGTACAAGCAAGCTATACCACATAATTTGATTCTGAACTTTGTGTGGCTACATGACATGGAGTTAAATGTATCCTTACAGATCAGCTCATTTGAAGAGGTGGCACCTCAGGCTCTCAGATCAAAACTATCAGCTTTGAACCAAAAGCCAGTTGCTCTTTCCCAGTTGCTTCTTTTCTAAAGCTATCACCTTACCATGGATCCTCCATCTGGTAGATTGTTGTCAATAGTAAAATAAAATATTGTCACCACACAGAATCCAGAGAAACCCACTGCAGGGAGTAAAACAAACAAACCCCTCCCCTACCCCCCCCCCAAAAAAAAAAAAAAAACAACAAAAAAACCTATCACTTTGATCTCGATTCCTCTATGTGGTAGACTCTGGTCAATAGTAAAATACCATCACCAGGCAGAATCCAGCAAAACCTACTACAAAGTAAGAATCCAGAAAGAACCTACAGTTGAGTCAGAAAAAGGTATTAGCTGTCAGTGCAGTAGAGATAAGTCAATATGCTGCTGCTGCTAAGTCACTTCAGTCGTGTCCGACTCTGTGCGATCGCAGAGACAGCAGCCCACCAGGCTTCCCCGTCCCTGGGATTCTCCAGGCAAGAACACTGGAGTGGGTTGCCATTTCCTTCTCCAACGCATGAAAGTGAAAAGTGAAAGTGAAGTCGCTCAGTCGTGTCTGACTCTAGCAACCTCATGGACTGCAGCCTACCAGGCTCCTCCGTCCATGGGATTTTCCAGGCAAAAGTACTGGAGTGGGGTGCCATTACCTTCTATGGTAAGTCAATATACAGTGGGCTGATTCTGAGTTGACAGGTGATACACAACACATTTTGTCATGAAAGAGAAATGAAGGAATGGGAATGGCAGGCAGAGCCTAATAGCTTCTTTGCCAGAATACCTCACAACTTCTTTGTTGCTTTCATCAGTACACTCTCAGCATCCAGCTTTTTAAAGATCTTTTCCCATTTTGGTCGTTGTTCAAAGGTTTCAATACCATTTTTGCTGTTGCTGCCTGGGTTTTCTCCAGTTGTGGTGAGTGGGGGCTACTGTTTGTTGTGGAACATGAGCTATTCATACTGTTCATGGGGTTCCCAAGGCAAGAATACTGAAGTGGTTTGCCATTCCCTTCTCCAGTGGACCATGTTTTGTGAGAACTCTCCACCATGACCCGTCCATCTTGGGTGGCCCTACATGGCATGGCTCATAGTTTCATTGAGTTAGACAAGGCTGTGATCCATGTGATCATTGTGGTTAGTTTTCTGTGATTGTGGTTTTCCTTCTGTCTGGCCTCTGATGGATAAGGATAAGAGGCTTATGGAAGCTTCCTGATGAGAGAAATTGAGTGCAAGGGAAACTGAGTCTTGTTCTGATGGGTGGCAATGCTCAGTAAATCTTTAATACAGTTTTCTGTTGATGGGTGAGGCTGTGTTCTCTCTCTGTTGTTTGGCCTAAGGCCAAACTATGGTGGGGGTAATGAAGATAATGGAGACCTCCTTCAAAAAGATTTGTGGACACAATGTTGCATTCAGTGCCCCTAACTCAGCAGCAGGCCACTGCCGACTCACACCTCTGCAGAGACTCCTGGATACTCCAAATCTTGCAGAATTTCTGAGGGTCAGTAATCCGGGAGCAACTTGGCTGGGTGACCTGGCTCAGGGTCCCTCATGGGGCTGCAATCAGATGCATGCTGGAGCTGCAGCCATCAGAAGGCTTCTCTGGGGCCTCACTCAGCAAAGTAATTCTCAAAATTCTCCAAGATAGGCTTCAACAGTACATGAACTGAGAACTCACAGAGGTTCAAGTTGGATTTTAAAAAAGCAGAGGAACCAGTGACCAAATTGCCAACATCTGTTGGATCAAAGAAAAATCAAGAGAATACCATAAAAACATCGACTTCTGCTTTCTTGACTATGCCAAAGCCTTTGACTTTGTGGATTACAAGATACTATTTAAAATTCTTTAAGAGATGGGAATACCAGATGACCTGACTTGTCTCTTGTCTGTATGCAGGTCAAGAAGCAAGAGTTAGAACTGGACATGGAACAATGTACTAGCTTCAAATTGGAAAAGGAGTCTGTCAAGGCTGTATATTGTCACACTGCTTATTTAACTTATATGCAGAGTATATCATGTGAAATGCTGGGCTGGATGATGCACAAGCTGGAATCAAGATTGCCAGGAGAAATATCAAAAACATCAAATATGCAGATGATACCACCCTTATGGCAGAAAGCGAAGAGAAACTAAGGAGCATTTTGATGAAAGTGAAAGGGGAGAGTGAAAAAGCTGGCTTAAAGTTCAACATTCAAAAAAAGAAGATCATGGCATCCTGTCCCATCACTTCATGGCAAATGGATGAGGAAACAAAGGAAACACTGACAGACTTTATTTTCTTAGGTTACAAAATCACTGCAGATGTTGACTGCAGCCATGAAATTACAAGATGCTTGATCCTTGGTAGAAAAGCTCTGACCAACCTAGAAGTGAAGTGAAATGAAGTCGCTCAGTCATGTCCAACTCTTTGCGATCCCATGGATAGCCTACCAGGCTCCTCTGTCCATGGAATTCTCCAGGCAAGAATATTGGAGTGGGTTGCCATTTCCTTCTTCAGGGCATCTTCCCGACCCAGGGATTGAACCCAGGTCTCCTGCATTGTAGGCAGATGCTTTACCATCTGAGCTACCAGGGAAGCCAAGACCAACCTAGACAGCATATTAAAAAGCAGAGACATTATTCTGCCAACAAAGGTCTGTCTAGTCAAAGCTGTGGTTTTTCCAGTAGTCATGTTTGGATGTGAGAATTGGACCATAAAGAAAGCTGAGCCCCAAAGAACTGATGCTTTTAAACTGTGGTGTTGGAGAAGACTCTTCAGAATCCCCAGGATTGCAAGATCAAACCAGTCAATCCTAAAGAAAGTCAGTCCTGAATATTCACTGAAAGGACTGATGCTGAAGCTGCAACTCCAATACTTTGGCCACCTGATGTGAAGAACTGACTCATTGGAAAAGACCCTGATGCTCGGAAAGATTGAAGGTGGGAGGAGAAGGGGAACAGTTGATAAGATGGTTGGATGGCATCACCAAGTCAATGGTCATGAGTTTGAGCAAGCTCTGGGAGTTGGTGATGGACAGGGAAGCCTGGCATGTTGCAGTCCATGAGGTTGCAAAAAGTCGGATACGACTGAGCGACTGAACTGAACTGAACAGGCTTTTCATTGCAGTGACTTCTCTTGTTGCAGAGCATGGGCTCTAAACACACAGGCTTCAGTAGTTGTGGTGCTTGGGCTTAGTTGCCCCTTGGTGGCATGTGGGATCTTCCTGGATCAAGGGTTGAACCTGTATCCCCTGCATTGGCACGTGGATTCTTATCCACTCTACCACCAGGGAAATCTAAAGCATTTCTGTAAAAGTGATTCATGATTTATTCAATCACTTTGCTATTGCTGAACTTAGAAGTTAGGATGTTTCTCAATTCTAATATTATAACAAGAACTGCTCTCTGAGAAACACGAAAGTGAGAGTTAGTCGCTCAGTCATGTCCGACTCTGTGATCCCATGAACTATACCCTGCTAGTTTCCTCTGTCCATGGAATTCTCCAGGCAAGAGTACTTCCTGGAATGGGTTGCCATTTCCTTCTCTGCGGGACCTTCCCAATCCAGGTATTGAATCCTGGTCTCCTGCATTGCAGGCAGATTATTTACTGTTTGAGTAGTTGTACATAAGTAGCTGTTTATAGCTGACTTTTTATCTTCTTCATCTTCAAAGTGGAAATCTTATTGAGTCACAAAGCATGAACATTTTTAAGGCTCTTAAAAATAAATATTGTTAGCTTATTTTATGAAAAAACTATTATAATTTATATTTTGCCAATATTATACTACAGTGCCTATTAGACTTTGCCTTCATTAGGTTGGGGTATTCTGGTTTTTCTGTTTTTTTTTTTTGTTGTTGTTGTTATGATTATTATACCTCTTTATTTTGCTGAAAAACATTTGAAGTGTGAAAATGTGTGATACAATCAGCACCAGCAGCATCACGAAACATCCTTAATTTATCAGGGTAAGAATGAATGTGTTTGTGTTATTTTATTATTTTTTATTCTTTTGCTGAAATTTCCTTTTTACCTATTCTTTTTCTAGATTGTGAGCCTGATGAAAATAGGAATTTCAATTTTTTAGGTATATTATTTTCTGAGGACATCTTTATCAACTCTCAACAGTTTCTGGACAACTCAGTCAGTAATGGACTAGTGTTTCTGATGAACTGAAAACAAAATAACTCAAGGTTCCATTATTATTATAACATCTTAGAGGAAGATCAAATAGAATATATTGGCAGAAAATACGGAGTTTTGTTTACATTTTTATACCAGAACTCTCTGTAAAAGTGTCATAATGCAAGTATGTCTGAGAGCCAGTGGGAAGTGACAGAAGTAATTCATTACTAGTAACAAAGTTCTGAAATGTGAGGATGATTTCTTTTCATGAATTAGATCACATTCAAGGATTTTATGTCCAGAAGAGGATACTAAGAAATTTCAAAAGATCTTAGTTAAAAAAAATAAAATAAAAAGACAGCAGAAACTAAAGGAACTGAATGTATTTGTCAGTTTGGAGATGGCTAATTATGGTCCTGAGATAGTTGTGGGGACCGGATGGAACAGTCTGGGGCAGTCTGACAGACTTCCAACTGTAGCAACCAATTCCTTCATCTTTGGAGTAGAACTAGTTGCTGAGTGTTTATAGCACTGGAAAATATAGGGGATCTAAAAGAGAACTGTAAATCAGGACAAGTCTGGTACCATACCTTGTGGATTGCATTATCTGAGAGAAAGCTAACACAAGAAAGGTAGGTAATTGAAAAATTAAAATTTTCAGCTCTAATCATTCTTCTTTTTTGCAACAGAAAATTTCAAACATGCATGAAATATCAAGAAAATAGTGTAATAAATTCTCATCATGCCCATCAATACAAAATTATCAACACCTTGCCATTCTTATATGTTTGACTCATTAAAAAAAGTCTGAATACATTAAAGATTTCTTTAAAATCAATCTCCCCTCTGGCATTAAGGTATAACTGACAAATAGTATATATATTTAGATGTTCAACATGTTGACTTCATTTATATATACAATGTGAAATATTCATCACAACTGAGAGAGTCAATTCCTAGGTAGGTTGCTAAGAAGTCCAGGGTCCCCAAGGAAGAGAAAGGGGTCTGGAGCCCTAAAGAAGAAGAAAGGGGTCTGGGGCTCTCAAGAAGAAAAATACAAACTATTTTTTCCTACATAGCTTTGTGGTAGTCAATATAACAATGTAGCTTGCTCCAGGACATGTTTGTCCTTCTTGAGAACCTTCTGACTAATCCTGTCATCTTCCAATGTATGTTGTGGGAGTGGGTCTACTAAAATATATAAGGCCTTGATAAGACTACCTAGTGGGGGCACTCTCCATCCCCCGCCCCCGTCCCCCTTCTGATGTCTATGTCAGAATATTTCTCTGTCCCTTTTCACAGTTTAATGAAACTCTGCTACACAAAAGCTCTTGAGTGATCAAGCCTGGTCCCTGGTCCCGAAGCTAAATCTTCTGCTTCGGAGATCACAAATTTGACGCCATTCACTGTAAGCTATCATAACCAAGCCAATCAACATGTCCATTACTTCATACTTTTTCCATTTTTCTTTTTTATGTTGAGAACTACTACTCTTTAAGCAAATTAAAGGTACACAGCAATATTATCACATTGCTGTACACCAGTTTTCTGGAACTTACCTTTTCATCTTGCATAACTGAAGCTAAAAGCTGTCATTAGTAACACCAATCTTAGCCAAGGTATATGAGAAATTATTAAAGAATAATATGGTGATCTTGTTGTAGGTACAAAAATTTTTATATTTCCTCATTTAGAGTAGAAGTGAAGAGAAACTGTTGAGCTGGTAACTAAACACTTCTGAATTGGAGCCCAAGATTTTGTTCATTCAGTCCTGCAGTCATTCATTCATTCACACAGCATATTCTAGGCACTTTTCACACACACTGTCATGTACCAGTGAGACAACCATGCTGAACCCCAAACTTGGGTCCAAGACCTTGGACAAAGGCTATCCTTGAGCCTCATCTTTCTCATCTGTAGGATAGGGATAATACCTTCCTGAACAGGACATTGTTAGAGTTGAAACTGAGGTAAGGTCCCCAGAAATGTATTTTGTGACATATGTCACTGTTACTTATCTGTTTTGAAAGCATGATGAAAGAAATTAGGAGGCAGTTTCTCTCCCCCCAGACTCCCCTTTCCCAATCTAAGAGGGCAGCAAAAAGCTCACAGAGGTTCCCTCACAATACAACGTGTGAGATGCCACAGGACATCTCACATGGGCTGATCATGCCTTCTGCCAGCTTTCTCCAGGCCTTCCTTGCAGCCCATGGGGAGCTTCGGAGCAGCAGAGGAGGGCAGAGCCTGAGCCTCCCCTCTTCGCCTTCTGGGTGAGCCCCTGGGCTCAGAACAGGAGTTTCAGCGGAGTTTGCCGCCAGGTGGGATCCTTGGAGCTGGCTTATTTGTGCTGTCCGGTCCGCCTACCCTCCTCCATCAAAGAGCCGGTGGCCTTGCCTCCCACTTGCTTGAGGCTCCTGGAAGCTTTGGCCTGACGGCCTCTTCGTCCTGCAGCCCCACACACGGCCCTACTTCTCCCAGAGCCTTGACAGCAGCGCAGAACCGGTGACCCGGAGGCGACCCTGGAGGTTGCGCAGTCCCGGGAGGCGGAGACCTGGCGGGCGGTGGGTGCTCCATTCCCGGAAACCTGTGGTTCTCCGGGCCCGCCCAGCAGACCCCGAAGGCGGACTGGTCTCCAACATCCCCGCGGTCGCCTCCAGGAGCAGCGGGAGCCTCACCGCGGCCAGAGCAGCGCTGCGCCGCTCCATAGCCGCCCCGGCCTGGACGATGCCGCTGCTGTACCCGAAGCCCAACCCGCTGCAGAAAGCGAACCTCTGCTCGCGCCTGTTCTTCTGGTGAGCGCTCCCCGGCCGTGATACGCGGTAGTCACGGCGCCCTCCGCTGCCCCGCTATTCGGAAACAAGTGTGGACCCTCCCAATGCTGTCCTGCACCCGCTGCACCCTGGGAAGGCGGAGCACGACTGGGCAAGGAAATGGGGAGCAGGGCTGGGGAGGCGACCCGGTGACCTGGTTGGGGAGATACAGGGTCTCCGTGCCTTGCCGCTGGCAGCCCCTCCAGAGCCAGAAAACAGGAAGCTGGAAGGCTGCCTAGGGGGAAATCACAGCCCAGAGGGAAAACGCACTGAACACCCCGCCTCCACTCTTACAGGCTTCCCCTGAACTGCTCAGGAATTCGCAGTTCTGAACTGAAGCGGCATACCTCCACCCCCTACCCCGTCCCCAGCCCCAAGCAAGCAGCTTATGAACAGCTTCCTTTATCTAATTAGTGCCTTGGACCGTTGTTGTTCAGTCGTTCAGTCCTGTCCAACTCTCTGCAACCCCGTGATGGCAGCACAGCTGGTCTCTGTCCCTCACCATCTCCGGAGTTTGCCCAAGTTCATGTCCATTGCATCTGTGATGTCATCTATATATCTCACTCCCTGACACCCTCTTCTCTTGCCCTTAATCTTTCCCAGCATCAGGCCCTTTTCCAGTGAGTCATGTGTTTGCATCAGATGACCAAAATACTGGAGTTTCAGCTTCAGCATCAGTCCTTCCAAAGAATATTCAGGGTTGATTTCCTTTCAGATTGACTGGTTTGATCTCCTTGCTGTCCAAGGGACTCTCAGAAGTCTTCTCCAGCACCACAGTTCGAAGGCATCAGTTCTTCAGTGCTCCACCTTCTTTGCCATCTTTCAGTAATGTCGCCGCCTTTCCCACCTGCCCTGTCCAACAGTATGTTCCAGCTCCACTGGCTTCCCTCTGCCCCCATGTCTATGATCATGTATTTCTTTCCCTCTCCCTTTTTCCTTGTGTGGCTCTCACTATATATCCTGGTTTCTAGTTGTGGCAAATTTCATGTGGGTAAAAAAAATGAAAGGTTTTTTATTTAATGATTGGGAACACTATTCTTGAACACATTTTGCTTTTGCCTGGGACACACAGTCAGGACTGGAGGATTTATTTGATCAGCCCCTTTCCTTAGTGTGGATATCTCCACTTCCACCTTTGGGGATCACTCTGGGGATAGGGTCCCTGAAGCCTGTGAGGTCTTTCCCAGTCTCTAGCCTTCAGAGAAGCAGTGCATGGTCTTGATACAGGTGGTCGTGCCCAGGAATCATTTGGTTCTGAAACCACTGAAGGGTCCCTGAGCCCAGAGGAAACACACAGATGAAAAACAGCTCAGAGAGTTGCAGCTCTTAACTGAAGTGTTCCATGTGGTAGCTGGGGCCACTAACTATGTGGTCCTGAACCTTTGGGCTTTAATCACACTTGGATGATTACTAGTTGTTTTATTTCTGGACCCTAACCCATTTATATTTCCCAAATTTCTAGTATTTCCTTCTTTTATGGAACAGCCCGGGGGACCTCCGGGGATTGGGAGCTCCTATGCTTGTTTTGATGGTGGTGTACTTAGTGTGTGTAGCTTCATCTCCTGGCCATTTGGTGGCCCTTAAGGAAAGAGGGGCCTAGAAGAAGGAAA
This sequence comes from Bos indicus x Bos taurus, assembly GCF_003369695.1. Lineage (NCBI taxonomy): Eukaryota > Metazoa > Chordata > Mammalia > Artiodactyla > Bovidae > Bos > Bos indicus x Bos taurus. The sequence goes on along the minus strand of NW_020867068.1, from coordinate 577,288 downwards.
ATGGGTGTGGTTACTGTAAATAATAATAAAGGAGGAAAAAATTCTTAACTTCAGGCAGGGCAAGGAACTTTCCAAACACCTTCTGTTTGTGAGTTTTCAAAATGTGTGTGCCTGGAAATGGGAAGGTGAGGACTTTTCATTGATTTGAGTAGGCACCTATTTCCAGTTTTCCTGCTGGAGGGAAAGGCACTATTACCTCTTATTTTATACCTGAAGGCACTGAAGCAGAGAGGTTGAGTAAGTCGCTTACCGCCACACAGCCAGTAAGTAATGGAGCAGGATCCCAAGTCAAGCAGTCTGGCTCTGAAGACGGTGTTCCTTGTATATGTAACTGATGTCACCAAATTGCTCTCCCGCCTTGTGCTGGGCTCTGAGCCCAGGCTAAGATTCCTTATCTTGGCTGAAGAGGTTGTTTTTCCACTCAGATTCCCACAGCAAATAACTAAATTGATGGTGCGACTGGAACAGCACAAATTTTATTCAATGATCAAAGAATGAAGAAGCGAGAGCTTAGTTTAAAAATCAACTTCTCAACACAATTTGGGTCAAGGTAAAAGCAAGGAAATTGAATCAAGAGAGGGAGGAATATTCATGACTTATCTGAGAACAAGGGTGTGATTTGAACCTGAATGAGGTCCAAAATGAGGCAACACTCATTTTTAGTCCTTGTGTGGGTTGTTGTCATGACCATTGTGAGCTGTCACGGCACAGGTGAGTATGCCATTTAGCATACTAATACATTACAGTGAATACACAAATGAGACTCAGGGTCTAGGGGAGGTTAGGTTTTTCCCCATTTTGGGCCGGAAAGTGAAAGTTAGTCACACAGTTGTGGCCAACTCTTTGCGATCCCATGGAATGTAGCCCACAGATCCACTGTCTGTGGAATTCCCCAGGCAAGAGTATTGCAGTGGGTTGCCATTTCCTTCTCCAATTTTGGGCCTAGCTAGTTCTAACCAGAGAAGGCAATGGCAACCCACTCCAGTACTCTTGCCTGGAGAATTCCATGGGTGGAGGAGCCTGGTAGGCTGCAGTCCATGGGGTCGCTAAGAGTCGGACATGACTGAGCGACTTCACTTTCACTTTTCACTTTCATGCATTGGAGAAGGAAATGGCAACCCACTCCAGTGTTCTTGCCTGGAGAATCCCAGGGATGGGGGAGCCTGGTGGGCTGCCATCTATGGGGTCCCACAGAGTCGGACACGACTGAAGTGACTTAGCAGCAGCAGCAGTTCTAACCAGTTTTTATTTTTCTCTGTAACTTCCTCCTTTGAGCTGGAGACTCAGACAAAAGCAGGAAGTGCAAGTGAAAGAGTTAGTCACTCAGTTGTGTCCAACTCTTTGTGACCCCATGGACTGTAGCCTACCAGGCTCTTCTCTCCATGGGATTCTCCAGGCAAGAATACTAGAGTGGATAGCTAAAATAAGTATGATTGTCACCTGCCTGAAATCCCTTCTCACACCTGGGTAAAGACCAGATAAAACTAATGATGCAGTTGGGGGTACATAGACCAAAGAGCAGGAGAAGGAAAATAATTGTAAGGGGTCCTAAGAATGGCAGAAACCCAGGAAGCTGAGATTGCCCTTTTGATAATGTCTCAAGTTTGTTCAGTCAGGGCCCTTTTTGTTCTGAGTATTTGAACAAGTGACTTTCTCTTCATTGAATTTTTATTGGAGTACAGTAGACTTCCAATGTTGTGTTACTTTCTGCTGTACAGTAAAGTGAATCTCTTATACATGTACACATACATATACACACTCTTTTTTATATTATTTTCCTATGTAGGTCATTACAGAGTATAGAATAGAGTTCTCTGTGCTGTACAAGTAGGTCCTACTTAGCTATATGTTTTATATGTTATAGTGTGTATATGTCAATCCCAGTGTCCCAATTTATCCCTCCTCTCACCCCCTGGTAACCACAGGTTTTTTTTTTTTTTCCTACATCTGTGACTCTAAGTCTATTTTTTAAAGAGTTCATTTATAGCCTTTACTTACATTCCACATATAAGTGATATCATATGGTATTTGTCCTTCTCTGTCTGCAAGCAGCCTTCTCTAACAGTCAGGTTGCATCTATTTGACCACTCATGTTAACGTAGAAACAACAGGAAATAGTTGCAAGGGCACAAACTCCTCCTTGATCAGCCAGCAAGTAAATAGGAGCTATGCAGTGGTCAAGTGTCATGCGGACCAGAAGCCCAGAGAAGATGTCATCTTTCTAAAGTTAGAGCTGGGTTCTTTAGTTGCCCAGGCCAATGTTCAGGTGCTTTTTTTTTTTTTTTTAAATAATTTTGGCTTTATAAATTGCTTCTCGTGCTAGGCTCACCAAGGATGCTACAAGGGCGACAACTCCTTCCATTACCAGTCCAGTCCAGCTCCCTCCTGACTAGATGAATGGCTCCATTTAGATGGGAGGTGGGGTGAGTGTAATTAAAATCTGAATGTGACCTGGATCGGGTGTGCACCTTATATAGCCCAGTATCCACTAGTAGAGTTCTCTTGGAGACAGTTGATGGCCCAACGTGGGTGGTCCTTGCCCCAGGGGCCTCGGGGCCCCTCAGGGGCACACTGTCTTTGGGTTTTCTTGAGTCATGTTTAGACTAACGGTGGTGCCCTTCCATCCAGGATACTGCCTCCATAGACCAGACCCCTCCAGGTCTGGTATGATCCTGTTCCCAGAGCCCTTGGGCATGGTCTGTATCTAGAGTCAGCCATGCCTGGAGGTGGAGGGCTCGTCAGAAAGATTGGTTGGGCCCCAAGAAAACAGTGATTTGACTAACACATACACCTTTGCTGGGGTGGGGTGGCAATGGGTGTAACCTTGATATCCCTGGGCAGAAGCCTGGGCATAAAGGAACTGAACTGTAGGTTGGTGATGTTGTTAGCTGTTAGTGGAGTTTCCTGGAAGTATAGGGGGTATATTTATTCCCTGATCGAGGCTGAAGGTGGCAGACCCCACTTCTGCTGCTGCTGCTAAGTCGCTTCAGTCGTGTCCGACTCTGTGCGACCCCATAGACAGCAGCCCACCAGGCTCCCCTGTCCCTGGGATTCTCCAGGCAAGAACACTGGAGTGGGTTGCCATTTCCTTCTCCAATGCATGAAAGTGAAAAGTGAAAGTGAAGTCGCTCAGTCGTGTCCAACTCCTAGCGACCCCATGGACTGCAGCCTACCAGGCTCCTCTGTCCATGGGATTCTCCAGGCAAGAGTACTAGAGTGGGGTGCCATTGCCTTCTCCGGGCAGACCCCACAGTCAGTAAAATTTCAGCCCTTATGAAAGTCTTGTGTTACATTTGAAAAGAAATTAATCTGCCAGGAAGTGATAATGAAACGTGAAACCTGAGTTCTATTCACAGAGCCAAGGAATGAATTCCGGGAACTCGGAAACACACAGGCAAAGTTTATTTTAGAAGACAGAGATACAAAGTCCTCAGCATAGACACTGAGAGGGGGTGAAGAGCCCCCAAAAGGCAAGGATTATAGCAGTTTTATATCTTTTAGTATTGACCTGTATGTTTTTGGTTGACTCATGACTTTAATATACACAATTTTTGACCAATTAATTTAAACGTCACAATGTCCAGTTTGTCAATTTTATGGCTTTCTTGGATCCCCCAGTTTCTCAGTTTCTCTAGACATTGCAACGCCATCCCTCGACCCTTTCTCAAGACCCCAGACCATTATTTAGGGACCAAATGTATGTTTTAAGAGCTAGTGGTCTTCTTGGAGTTAGGGCTTTTATTTTTTTTTCCCCTTGATAAACTGGACAGCAGTTAGTGATTGTCTTGTCCTGGGTCTGAATGCTTTATGACCTTCCAGACCAGGGAGGCATTCCTCTGAATGACTGGAAATTGGAACAAAGAGTGAGATGCCTACTTGAGAAGAGAAAAATTGAAATTAAAAAAGGGATTAAAAATTGAAATTAAAAGAAGTCTTACACTGTCTAGCAATTTCTGCTTTAATTATAGGGAGGACGATAAGAAAAATCAACATATGAAGTTTAGTTGGAAAGATGTTACTTATCTTTAGGACATCTTCAGAAGGTCAGGGTCAGAAAGAGGCTCTTGTGAGGGGAGTCTGACAGGGCTGTAAGGAGGTCAGAGTCCAGAGCCTGTTGGACTCAGTGTGTTGTATTGTAACGTGATCCCCTGCAAAATTTCGTTTGTGTTATTAGTTGAACTAAGGAGGTCTTGGGTTGTGCTTCCCTGGTGGCTCAGAGGTTAAAGCATCTGCCTACAATGCGGGAGACCTGGGTTTGATCCCTGAGTTGGAAAGATTCCCTGGAGAAGGAAATGGCAACCCACTCCAGTATTCTTGCCTGGACAATCACATGGACAGAGGCTACAATCCACGGGGTCGCAAAGAGTTGGACACGACTGAGCGACTTCACTTTCACTTTCAAGGAGGTCTTGAGACCACAAGGTCGCATCTTATGTGAATATGACTGGAGGCATTCTTGAGTCTGGTGGGCTTCCCTGGTGGCTCAGTGGTAAAGAATCCACCTGCCATTGCAGGAGACACAGGTTCGATCCCTGAGCCAAGAAGATCCTCTGGAGGAGGAAATGGCAACCCACTCCAGTATCCTTGCCTGGGAAATCTCATGAACAGAGGAGCCTGGAGGGCCGCAATCCATGGGGTCACAAAACCAGTCAGACACGACTTAGCCACTAAACAACAACAGCAAAATCCTTGAGTCTAATACAGTTCAGAAAATTTAAGTGCTTGGTAATACAGGAACACATCTACAGCCTTATCCACAATGGCCATTCAGCTCTATTCTGTGCTCCCGAACCAAGGGAACTGTATTTTGATTTCTAAATGTATTTTTCTTAATAATTAAAGTAGGTGTACAATGTATGTTCAGTAGAACACAAACAGGGTATTTTAGTTAAGTTATATTGTGTGTAAGCCAGAGTGACTTGCTGCTAAGTCACTTCAGTCGTGTCTGACTCTGTGCGACACCATAGACGGCAGCCCACCAGGCTCCCCCATCCCTGGGATTCTCCAGGCAAGATCACTGGAGTGGGTTGCCATTTCCTTCTCCAATGCATGAAAGTGAAAAGTTAAAGTGAAGTCGCTCAGTCGTGTCCGACCCTCAGCGATCCCATGGACTGCAGCCTTCCAGGCTCCTCCGTCCATGGGATTTTCCAGGCAAGAGTACTGGAGTGGGGTGCCATTGCCTTCTCCACCAGAGTGACTTACCGACACCCTAATATGTGTGTTTATATGTTTGTAAGCATATGTCTAATTTTCTCCCTACCTGTTTGTATATTTAAAATGTAGTTTTTAAAAAAACAATATCCATGAATGTAGGATAATAATTAGACAAAGATGTGTAATTTGGATATATGTCACTTTCCTTTTAATTTTTAACAGGTGGCTAAACCCCTTGTTTAAAATTGGTCACAAACGGAAATTAGAAGCAAATGACATGTACTCAGCGCTTCCAGAAGATCGCTCCCAGCACCTCGGAGAAGAGCTGCAAGGGTGAGCCCAGGCAGGAGGGAGAAGGGGAGGGAGAGTGAGAATTTCCACGTGTGGCTAAAGGTGTGGCCAGAGTTTTGCCTTCCTCTGGGCTCTTCTGAGCCTCCTTCCTTGACACTGAACCCTCACCCCTTCACACTGACCCCAGGCTTAGCCCACTTTGGAGGTTGGGGGAGCCTGTATTCCCTGTGTGAGTGGACGTGGAGGGAGCCCACAGCCATGGCCCTGGAGACCTAGCTCTGTCCCAAGAGGTGGGGTCCCTGGAGAACAGTGTCTGCCCTTATGAACTGCTCATGACCTGTGAGTTCAGCAAAGCTTAGCAGGAACTTGTTTCTAGAATCTGGGACTTTTCTCTGAAGACCTGGTCTGGTGCTTTTCCTGGTGCTTCAGTGTCTGCACTGCTCATCTTTCGGGACCCTGCGAGCAGTTAGCCAGCATCTATGGGCAGCCACGGAGCGCCCTGAAGTGAAGGCTTGTCCTCTGCTCTGTCCCTCCCCTGTTTTCCTGCGGCAGGGCTGTTCCTCACTGTGCTTTGTCTCTCTTCGCAGGTACTGGGATCAAGAAGTGTTGAGAGCCCAGAAAGATGTGCGGGAGCCTTCTTTAATGAAAGCGATCGTAAAGTGCTACGGGAAATCCTACTTAGTTTGGGGAATGTTAACATTTCTTGAGGTAAAAGCTTTTCCATACAGTGCTTTGCGTTTCAGTGTACGTGGGTCAGTCCTGAGATGGATGGACTGAGGCGGGGCGAGGACAGTGGTTTAAGGTCTAAGGGTAAATCTCATCTAGGAATCATGATGTAGATCAGCGGTTGCATTTCTCTTTAGAACAGACAGGTGCTTAAAAGACTTGACCTCTGGGGATTAATGATCAAAACATAGTGTAATGGAAAGATAGCACCGGAAAGGAAAGATATTTTATACCATGTTAGGATGTTCTTGGTGCTCAGTATAAATGCTGAGTGATCCTGGACCAAAAGAATATCTTACAACCTCAGGGAATATGTGTCCTATGATTTGGAGGAAGTAAACTTCAGAGGTCAGAGATGAGAAGATGGCAACAAATGTAACAGATTCCAAAACAAAGGCCAGAAGCAGAGTTTTAATAAAGCATTCGGACAGTAATTTGAAGTAGAGGATTTATGTGGCAACAACAGAACTATGTTCAGCAACATGGAACTGAACATTATTTTTCATACAAAGTTAAAAGCACATTATATTTCTTTCCTGACCACTTGCCCAGTCCCCATCTCTTTGAGAGAGACAAGCTTCATCATAATTATTTCATCTGATTGATGACTGTCATTTATAACTTTATTGCTGCTTCTGTCTCGGGTATTCCTTTGGGAAAGGTGTATGGATTCATTACATATTCTAATGTATTGCCTGTAGATTGTAAGATAAAGTCAAACACATATCTTCTGATACTTTTTAAATTGACCTGCCCTTATACTTAGAAATGTCTCTTAATAGTAGGCTTCCCTGGTGCTCAGAAGAATCTGCCTGCAATGCAGGAGATCCATGTTCAGTCCCTGGGTCAGGAAGATACCCTGGAGAAGGAAATGGCAATCCACTCCAGTATTTTTTCCTGAAGAATTCCATGAACAGAGGATCCTGGCATGCTCCAGTTCAGGGGATCGCAAAGAGTTGGACACGACTGAGCAACTATTACTCACTCAAACTTGGAGTCCAGTCCAGAATAATGTAAGACATTTTACAGGTGCTCAGCAAGTAATTGTTGACTTTTCCAGGTCACATCTGATAAATGCTTTCTAAGAAAGGATCATCCTGTTCCTGTGGAACAGAACCTGGGGCCTTGCATCTGGGCTGGAGCTGCCAGAGCACCCAAGAGCTCTTCTCTGGGATGTCCCTGGCACACCCTTCCCTAGGGTGCCCCCTCCCCATAGGCCAGGTCATCCAGGCCAGACCCCTACGTGGGAGGAGCTTCAACTTCACCATGAATTCTGTGCACCCTCCATGCTGGTTTCCGTCCTGGCTGTGGGGGTGGTTTGCTGGTTGAAGGGGGATCTTGGTAGCCTGGCATTGGCAGAGGGTGGAGGAGAGGATGTGCAGGGAAAACTAAAGACAGAAAGCTGTGAACTCAGTAACCTCCATGACCCTGAAGATCCTGGGTCAAGATCCCCCAGAGGACAGTCCACCTGGGGACACAGTGCCGTCAGCCCCCTGTTCTGGCTGAGCCTGCTGGGGGTCTGCTGCAGGCCCCCCTGGGTGGCTCGTGCTCTCCATGGTCCCTTAGCGCTGCCTTAGGGGCACGGGCGGCGTGTGAGTGTGTGAGGGCAGGAGGGATGGAAGATGCAGCTGCTGTAAAAGGGGTGTTTTAGGTGGAGAAGGTGGTGAGCTGTCCTCAGTCCATCGTGTTGGGGGTGAGGTGGGTGGGCCAGGTGGTTTACAGGCGGGTGGCATGGCTCTTGTTTAAAGGCTGTACTGTGCTGAAGGGCACTGCAAGCAGTGGGCAGCTGGGCAGGTGAAGTCCACCCCACACAACTGGAGAGAGAGAATCTGTCAGCTCCCAGGTTACTGGATGGTCCTGGGGGATGGAGTTCTCATTGATGATAGAAGTGGATTGGGCATTGTGCCAGAGGGTAGGACAGGTATGTGGGGCAGGATGCCACCTTAGAGAGGGCAATGACCATCTAGCTACTGCAGTGCCTTGTGAAGGGCAGGGGGTGGGAGAGGGAGCAGGAGCCCGTCAGGCTGCCCCAGCCCTTCTTTGTCCTGTGTGCAGCTGTCCCAGTCATGGAATTTCCACATAGTCACAGTAAGTCTGTTTGAAATACACAGTTGGCATGCTGGTGTGGCCTGTTTGTACAGGATTTCCTGACCTCACACAGCAGCGCTCTCATGAATTCTGTTTATCAGGAAACCCTGGGGCCTTGGTGTCTGCCTGTGGCTCATGCCAGGTGCCTGGTTGGATGAGTGGTCTCCAGGTTTAATGTCTGATCATATCCTGGAGCAGGTCTTTCTCTGCTGTCCCTGGTTCTCTAGTTTCTCTTTGGTACTGGATGCTAAAGAAGCTTAAAGTCAAGTGGGTCTCAAAGCATAGCCCATGTGGCTGGGTTTGAACTGAGCTGCTGGTTTTTCTTGCTGTCCTGGGCTGTTGGCTCCTTGGGTGGGATCACTAAGCCTTGGATGGATTCCATCCTAATATGAGCTTTGGTTCTTGGCTACGGCAGCTCATGGGAGAAGCAGACATAGAGGGAGAGGCTGCAGGATCTGGAGTTCTTCCTGAGAGCAAATCTGCCCTGCTGTGGTGCTGGGAGTGTTGGTTTCAACACTGGTTCCAGCCCCTGGAATACATCCTACTGAAAGTGAAAGTGTTAGTTGCTCAGTCGTGTCCGACTCTTTACTACCCCATGGACTGTAGCCTGCCAGGCTCCTCTGCCCATGGAATTCTCCAGGCAATAATACTGGAGTGGGTTGCTTCTCCAGGGGATCTTCTTGACCCGGGTATCAAACCCGGGTTTCCTGAATTAGAGGCAGACTGTTTACCATCTGAGCCACCTGAGGGTCCATAAAGGTCCCTAGGGGCTGCATAAGGTGCAAGTGATAGAGCTCCAGCCTCTCTTTTAGGAGACTGGTTTTGGGTGGTCATGGTGGAGAAGTGGGGAGTAGAGGACCTTGAATGTAGGGGCTCATCTGTGTGGTAGTACTGCTAGTACTAGTAGCAGTACTACTTATTTAAATAACTGATTTTATGAAGCAACTTCCCATGTTGTGATCTATCTGTGCTGCTTGTTGGTCTTTGTATTTTAGACAGTGGAAAATGTAAACTCAACCCAGAAGTCTGTAAAACACAAACGTGTTTCCTTGGTGACCTCCAGCCCTCTTTCAATTCCTTGGGTGCACAGCATGCCCCGTGGATCATCCATGGTCCCAAGCAGTGTATTCCTTCCACCCACAGCACGAGCAGGGCCTCCCAGGTACTCCCGGCGGCACCAGTGGGAAAAAACAGGATGACGCCAGTAGGGTGAGGCTTTTAGGTTTCAGGATTTTGAGATTCAAAAACCTCTGTCCTATGAGAAGTGAGGAGTATCTCTACTCCTCAGAGAAACAAGTACCAGGCTGTGGAGCACTTGCCGGTCACCCCTAATTAGAACAAAACAGCCAGAGAGCTCCCAGCACTCCTGGCCCCTGTGTGCACCTCCACGGGTACTGAGGGTGGAGAGGACAGGTCTCTGCCTGCCTGGGTCCCTCAGGATGGAGAGGAGGAGCCTGAAGCCTCTGCCTGGGCCTGAGTCACAGAGACCACCTCCCCAAGTCATTAGCACTTCTCTCTGAGAGGTGAGGTCTCTACCTGCTGGTGTGTAAGTGGGGTGACCTCAGAGAGCCAGAGTGGGTTAACCCAGTCCCTTCCTCTGAGAAGGGAGGAGTGGCTGGGAGTTATGTCCTCTTCCCAGGACCCAAAAAGTGGCTTGGTCTTGTCTGGTCACTTGTCCTTTGTCTGAGGCCACTTTACTGATGGTCTCTGGTCCAGGTGGAGGTTGGGAAGCACATGTTTGTGTAAATCTTCACTTTGGAGCTCAGCTGATGGGCAGGAAGTAAACAGAATCCTCTGTTTCCCACAGTGGGCTTTATGCCTCAACTCACAGCTTTTTCCCCAGGAGCTGAGTGGTCTTTGCATTTATTTCCAATCCTTTCTTCCATGTGTCCCTTACTTTGCTCAACCCAGGAGGCTGAAGAGTGGCTGCTGGTGGCAAAGATACTGTGGGCTGAGAGCAACTACTAAGGACCACACAGCAAGGGAGAGGAGGAGGGGGCCTTGAGCCAAGTGGACGGGGACCTGCAGAGCAGACCTGCTGCGCGCCCTGCTAGTTCCTGAGAGCATCGTGTTAGCCCTTAGGTGTCAGTAATAGCCACCGTGATGACCTTGAGTTGCAAATGAGGGTGATGCTTTTCAATCCATTTTCTTTTCTTTTTCTAAGTATATGTAAGATTTTATTGCAAAATTAAAAGAATTTTTTTAATTGAAGTATGATTGGCTTACAAAGTTTTATTAGTTTCTGGTATACATCATTAGTGATTTAATATTTGATGTAGTACATAGTACTTTTAGTTACCAACTGTCACCATAAAAACTTCAGTTCAATTCAGTCACTCAGTTGTGTCCGACTTTTTGCAACCCCATGAACTGCAGCATGTGAGGCCTCCCTGTCTATCACCAACTCCCAGAGTTCACCCAAACTCATGTCCATCAAGTTGGTGATGCCATCCAGCCATCTCATCCTCTGTCGTCCCCTTCTCCTCCTGCCCATAATCTATCCCAGCATCAGTCTTTTCCAGTGAGTCAACTCTTCGCATGAGGTGGCCAAAGTATGGGAGATTCAGCTTCAGCATCAGTCCTTCCAAAGAACACCTAGGACTGATCTCCTTTAGAATGGACTGGTTGGATCTCCTTGCAGTCCAAGGGACTCTCAAGAGTCTTCTCCAACACCACAGTTCAAAAGCATCAATTATTCGGCACTCAGCTTTCTTCACAGTCCAACTCTCACATCCATACATGACTACTGGAAAAACCATAGCCTTGACTAGATGGACCTTTGTTGACAAAGTAATGTCTCTGCTTTTTAATATGCCTTCTAGGTTGGACATAACCTTCCTTCCAAATAAGCATCTTTTAATTTCATGGCTGCAGTCACCATCTGCAGTGATTTTGGAGCCCCCAAAAAATAAAGTCTGACACTGTTTCCACTGTTTCCCCATCTATTTCCCATGAAGTGAGGGGACCGGATGCCATGATCTTAGTCTTCTGAATGTTGAGCTTTAAGCCAACTTTTTCACTCTCCTCTTTAACTTTCATCAAGAGGCTCTTTAGTTGTTCTTCACTTTCTGCCATAAGGGTGATGTCATCTGCGTATCTGAGGTTATTGATATTTCTCCCGGCAATCTTGATTCCAGCTTGTGTTTCTTCCAGCCCAGCATTTCTCATGATGTACTCTGCATATAAGTTAAATAAGCAGGATGACAATATACAGCCTTGACGTACTCCTTTTCCAATTTGGAAACAGTCTGTTGTTCCATGTCCAGTTATAACTGTTGCTTCCTGACCTGTGTATGGGTTTCTCAAGAGGCAGGTCAGGTGGTCTGGTATTCCCGTCTCTTTCAGAATTTTCCAGTTTGTTGTTATTGTTCTTGCATGTCTCTTTTCCCCCATCATCTATTCTCTTTGTCCAATGTCTAAGCCCAATTCTCAATGATATCAACATAATTATTCATTTGTTGTACCTTATAAAGTGACTTCTGAGAGCAATCTAATATTTTTTATTTTCTTTTGGAGTTCATACTGTGTTCATTTGGGTGTATCACGCAGAGAATGTGTTTTTAAATTATTTTGTTTCAAATCACTTTTGATAGTTCTTTTTTGTATGGCTCTGCAAACCAACAGGATGGGTGTATATATTTAGGTACTTTTATGTAATTTTACTCTAAAATTTTAGGAATTGCTTTTTAAAAATTTAGTTATTTTATAATTATAATTCTGTATAATGTTTTCATGATTCCAAAATCAAGAAAAGGTTACTTAAAGAAGTCTGATATCATTGTTAGCTCTATTCTAATTCTTCTTCTCCTTTTATAGATAACTTTCCAGGCTAATTTTGACTCATCTTTTTATTAATGTTTCTTAAATATAGTTTTTTTCTGAACATTTTATTTTTCCAACTGTGCAGAATGAACATTTTCAATTTTAATACTGTAATCTCTGGACTTTTCTGGAAGCATGAAATGTGCAATGGAACTCTGGTAAAAAGTCTTTGTGATCATTGTAATTCCTTGTAATTCCTGCAGATTAGGTCTGCAGCCATTCCAGGCTCAGATGCCATGACAGTGCGAGAGTGGAGGTTAGCAAATACTTACATGCGGTTAGTTTCCGCATCCAGAATCTACAGGGAGAACCTTCTCCACCCTAATCAGTTGAACCTAAACCAGTTTCTGGAGGCTGGGTCTTGGGTGTCAGAGTACACCAGTCCCCTCCCAGGTGATGCTAAGGTGTGGTCAGGATGAAGACCAGTGTGTAAGAGACAAGTGAAGGCTAGTATGTCTGGAATCCTGATGGTTATGATTTCCGCAGGTTCACTGCTTTTCCTCCTTGTCTTTGGTTTTTCTCAACTCTACATTTTGTCACCTTTCACCCACTTCTAAAGATTCTGTCTATTGGTTTTTTCTTACAAGCCCATTCTTTTCTGCTTATATGTCTCAGTCAAGCGTTTGGTAAAACTTTGATAGTTTGTTTCTATTTTTGTGTTTTTTTCCCCATGAATGAGATATGGGGAAGTTGTGTGAGAAATGTTTCAAGTGCATTAAGGTGGAGAAGGAATTCTACCCACTCAGAAGTTCTAGCATCTAAGCTAACCCTGCAAGAAGTTAGCCTAAGAAGCAAAAGGTGGGACCCACTGTCAGGTGCTTTCCTGAGGCTGAATACCAAGGACTCTACCACTAAATGTCTGCCTTGAGCTTCCCTGGCAGTTTACTGGTTAAGACTCCATGTCCCCAGTGCAGATGCCAGGGTTTTGTTTTTTTTTTTTTGGTGTTGTTGTTGTTGTTGTTTAATTTTATTTTATTTTTAAACTTTACAAAATTGTATTAGTTTTGCCAAATATCGAAATGAATTTTAACTTATTTATTTTAATTGGAGACTAATTGCTTTACAATATTGTGGTGGTTTTGCCAAACATCAACATGAATCAGCCATGGGTGTACATGTGTTCTCCCATCCAGAATCCCCCTCCTACCCCTCCTACCTTCCTCCCTACCCCATCACTCTGGCTTGTCCAGAGCACCAGCTTTGAGTGCTCTGCTTCATGAATCAACTTGCACTGGTCATCTGTTTTACATATGGTAATATATATGTTTCAATGCTATGCTCCCATATCATCCTGCCCTCTCCTTCTCCCACATAGACCAAAAGTCTCTTCTTTACATCTGTATATCTTTTGCTGTCTTGCATATAGGGTTGATGTTACTGTCTTTCTAAATTCCATATATATGCATTAATATACTGTACTGGTATTTCTCTTTCTGACTTACTTCATTCTGTATAATAGGCCCCAGTTTCATCCACCTCATTAGAACTGACACAAACACATTCTTTTTTTTTTTCTCTCTCTACATTTTTTTATTTTATTTTATTTTTAAACTTTACATAATTGTATTAGTTTTGCCAAATATCAAAATGAATCCGCCACAGGTATACATGTGTTCCCCATCCTGAACCCTCCTCCCTCCTCCCTCCCCATACCATCCCTCTGGGTCGTCCCAGTGCACTAGCCCCAAGCATCCAGTTGAAACACATTCTTTTTTATAGCTGAGTAATATTCTGTTGTGGATATATACCACAACTTCCTTATCCATTCATCTGCCAATGGACATCTAGGTTGCTTCCATGTCTAGCTATCATAAACAGTGCTGTAATGAATATTGGGGGTACATGTATCTCTTCCAATTCTGGCTTCCTCAGTGTATATATACAGCAGTGGTATTGGTGGGTCATATGGCAATTCTATTTCCAGTTTTTTTAAGGAATCTCCACACTGTTCTCCATAGTAGATGCCAAGGTTTTTGATCCCTGGTCAGGGAACTAAGATTCTGCATGCCACATTGTATGCCCCAAATAAAAAGTCTGCCTCAGAGACTCAGACTCTCAGATAATCCTGAATAATGGATGTGGTGGTATTAAATTCAGTTCTTTTAAAGATCCTTTATGATTTCAGATTTGTGAAGAATTCTTGTGAATGAATAAAACTATACGCTCAATTGGTTTGTGGAAAGAATATACATGTGGTCATAGATTGATGTCGAAGGGAAAGGGTTTAAGGGGGCAGTGTTTGACCCTGTTCCTGCTTATCAAGGGGATGCTACCCAGCGTCCGAGGTCAGGGCTGGCAGCCGAGAGTGCCAGGCTGCGACAGTGCAGGAGCAGCTGAGAGGAGCTACCCCATGCACGAGGCCAGGGGCAGCGGCTGGGAGGAGCAGCCCCACGTCCAAGGAGCAGTGGCTGCATGGGCACAGGAGGGCCTAGAGGAGCTATTCCACATTCAAGGTCAGGAGGGGCAGCGGTGAGGAGATACCCCTCGTCCAAGATAAGGAGCAGTGGCTGCACTTTACTGGAGCCACTGTGAAGAGATACTCCATGTCCAAGGTAAAGGAAACCCAAGTAAGATGGTAGGTATTGCAAGAGGGCATCAGAGGGCAGACACACTGAAACCATAATCACAGAAAACTAGTCAATCTAATCACACTAAGACCACAGCCTTGCCTAACTCAATGAAACTAAACCATGCCCATGGGGCCACCCAAGACAGGCGGGTCATGGTGGAGAGGTCTGACAGAATGTGGTCCACTGGAGAAGGGAATGGCAAACCACTTCAGTATTCTTGCCTTGAGAACCCCATGAACAGTATGAAAAGTCAAAATGATAGGATACTTAAAGAGGACCTCCCCAGGTCAGTAGGTGCCCAATATACTACTGGAGATCAGTGGAGAAATAATTCCAGAAAGAATAAAGGGTTGGAGCCAAAGCAAAAACCACACCTTGTTGTGGATGTGACTGGTGATAGAAGCAAGGTCCAATGCTGTAAAGAGCAATATTGCATAGAAACCTGGAATGTTAGGTCCATGAATCAAGGCAAATTGGAAGTGGTCAGACAGGAGATGGCAAGAGTGAACATTGACATTCTAGGAATCAGCGAACTCAAATGGACTGGAACGTGTGAATTTAACTCAGATGACCATTATGTCTACTACTGTGGGCAGGAATCCCTTAGAAGAAATGGAGTAGCCATTATGGTCAACAAAAGAATCTGAAATGCAGTACTTGGATGCAGTCTTAAAAACGACAGAATGATCTCTGTTCATTTCCAAGGCAAACCATTCAGTAACACAGTAATCCAAGTCTATGCCCCAACCATAATGCTGAAGAAGCTGAAGTTGAACAGTTGTACGAAGACCTACAAGACCTTTTAGAACTAACACCCAAAAAAGATGTCCTTTTCATTATAGGGGACTGGAATGCAAAAGTAGGAAGTCAAGAAACGCCTGGAGTAACAGGCAAATTTGGCCTTGGAATAAGGAATGAAGCAGGGCAAAGACTAATAGAGTTTTGCCAAGAAAATGCACTGGTCATAGCAAACACCCTCTTCCAAAAACACAAGAGAAGGCTCTACATATGGACATCATCAGATGGTCAACATGGAAATCAGATTTATTATATTCTATGCAGCCAAAGGTGGAGAAGCTCTATAGAGTCACCAAAAATAAGACTGGGAGATGACTGTTGCTCAGATCATGAACTCCTTATTGCCAAATTCAGACTTAAGTTGAAGAAAGTAGGGAAAACCACTAGACCATTCAGGTATGACCTAAATCAAATCCCTTATGATTATACAGTGGAAGTGAGAAATAGATTTAGGGGCCTAGATCTGATAGACAGAGTGCCTGATGAAATATGCACAGAGGTTCCTGACATTGTACAAGAGACAGTGATCAAGACCATCCCCATGGAAAAGTAATGCAAAAAAGCAAAATGGCTGTCTGAGGAGGCCTTACAAATACCTGTGAAAAGAAGAGAAGTGAAAAGCAAAGGAGAAAAGGAAAGATATAAGCATCTGAATGCAGAGTTTCAAAGAATAGCAAGAAGAGATAAGAAAGCCTTCCTCAATGATCAGTGCAAAGAAATAGAGGAAAACAACAGAATGGGAAAGGCTAGAGATCTCTTCAAGAAAATTAGAGATACCAAGCGAACATTTCATGCAAAGATAGGCTCGATAAAGGACAGAAATGGTATGGACCTAACAGAAGTAGAAGATATTAAGAAGAGGTGGCAGGAATACACAGAAGAACTGTACAAAAAAGATCTTCATGACCAAGATAAGCACGATGGTATGATCACTGACCTAGAGCCAGACATCCTGGCATGTGAAGTCAAGTGGGACTTAGAAAGCATCACTACAAACAAAGCTAGTGGAAGTGATGGAATTCCAGTGGAGCTATTTCAAATCCTGTAAGATGATGCTGTGAAAGTGCTGCACCAAATATGGAAAACTCAGCAGTGGCCACAGGACTGGAAAAGGTCAGTTTTCCTTCCAATCCCAAAGAAAGGCAATGACAAAGAATGCTCAAACTACCACACAATTGCACTCATCTCACACGCTAGTAAAGTAATGCTCAAAATTCTCCAAGCCAGGCTTAAGCAATACATGAACAATGAACTTCCAGAAGTTCAAGCTGGTTTTAGCAAAGGCAGAGGAACGAGATCAAATGGCCAACATCCACTGGATCATCAAAAAAGCAAGAGAGTTCCAGTAAAACATCTATTTCTGCCTTATTTACTATGCCAAAGCCTTTGACTGTGTGGATCACAATAAACTGTGGAGAATTCTGAAAGAGATTAGATACCAGACCACCTGGCCTACCTCTTGAGAAACCTATATGCTGGTCAGGAAATAACAGTTAGAACTGAACATGGAACAATAGACTGGTTCCAAATAGGAAAAGGAGTATGTCAAGGCTGTATATGGTCACCCTGCTTATTTACCTTATATGCAGAGTACATCATGAGAAACGCTGTGCTGGAAGAAGCACAAGCTGGAATCAAGATTGCCGGGAGAAATATCAATAACCTCAGATATGCAGATGGCACCACCCTTATGGCAGAAATTGAAGAGGAACTAAAAAGCCTCTTGATGAAAGTGAAAATGGAGTGTGAAAAAGTTGGCTTAAAGCTCAACATTCAGAAAACAAAGATCATGGCATCTGGTCCCATCACTTCATGGGAAATAGATGGGGAAACAGTGGAAACAGTGTCAGACTTTATTTTATTGGGCTCCAAAATCACTGCAGATGGTGACTGCAGCCATGATATTAAAAGACTCTTACTCCTTGGAAGAAACGTTATGCCCAACCTAGATAGCATATTGAAAAGCAGAGACATTACTTTGCCAACAAAGGTCCATCTAGTCAAGGCTATGGTTTTTCCAGTGGTCATGTATGGATGTGAGAGTTAGACTGTGAAGAAAGCAGAGTGCTGAAGAATTGATGCTTTTGAACTGTGGTGTTGGAGAAGACTCTTGAGAGTCCCTTGGACTACAAGGAGATCCAACCAGTCCATTCTGAAGGAGATCAGCCCTGGGATTTCTTTGGAAGGAATGATGCTGAAGCTGAAACTCCAGTACTTTGGCCACCTGATGTGAAGAGTTGACTCATTGGAAAAGACTCTGATGCTGGGAGGGATTGGGGGCAGGAGGAGAAGGGTATGACACAGGATAAGAAAGCTGGATGGCATCACTGACTCGATGGACGTGAGTCTGAATGAACTTTGGGAGTTGGTGATGGACAGGGAGGCCTGGCGTGCTTTGATTCATGGGGTTGCAAAGAGTCAGACATGACTTAGCAACTGAACTGAACTGAACTGCACTACTTATCAGGAACATTTTAATTTGGTTAGTTTCATGGTTGACAGGATAAGTCAATGGCACCCCACTCCAGTATTCTTGCATGGAAAATCCCATGGACGGAGGAGCCTGGTAGGCTGCAGTCTTTGGGGTCGCTAAGAATCAGACATGACTGAACGACTTCACTTTCACTTTTCACTTTCATGCATTCGAGAAGGAAATGGCAACCCACTCCAGTGTTCTTGCCTGGAGAATCCCAGGGACGGGGGAGCCTGGTGGGCTGCCATCTATGGGGTCGCACAAAGTTGGACACGATTGAAGCGACTTAGCAGCAGCTGCAGCGTGGTTGATAATAAATATTTTCTCAGTTGTTTTCTCTTTTATTAGTTGAAGCTGAGAATCGGGAATGTGCAGGTGAGAGAATTCCTTGGTGGTGTGTGCTCACACCTGTGTACACGTGGTGGTTTTAGGTTCTGGGAATGCTGCCACCAGTGTCTGTGTCCCCAGCCACAGGCGCTCCTTGCCTCTCTGAGAGACTCTCCAAGACAAACAGAGTCTTCTCAAATTGGACCTTTCCTTGGGATTCACACCACTATTTGATTTGGAGATAATACTTGGAACGGAGCATTGAGCATATGTAGGAACTAATCTTCTGGTAGTCGGAAAATCTTTTGCCTGGTTTGCCTCAGCCAGTTTTACCAAATGCCAGAAATGGAAATATTCACAGATTACAAATGCTGCTGATAGCTGTCCTGTTAAATGACTCTTCATCTCTAACCTTTCCTTGTGTGTGGAGGAGACGGATTTACTCAGTCTACCTTTGAGGGCTGTAATCACTTCTGCCCTATGTGTTCTGGAAGCTTGCAAGAGTCATATTTAATATGTGTATTCTTATTCTCTATATGTACTTTGGGGTTTTGTTTTCACAGTTTTGTGTTATTTACTATTTTGCTTTCTATTTTTTTTTTTGAGAGAAATTACTGGAAAATTGTTCTTTGCTTGCTGTTATTTTTCATATGGAGTATAATATCAATTTTCTGTTTTCAATAGTTGCAACTTATGCCAGAATGGAAATTCCTTGTATGTTATACTTTTAATCACCTTTCTGAATTACCATGACTGCTCCTTGTTAGAGGAAAACTTGTGCATTTGTACTCAGTATCTCAGTTGTGTCTGATTCTTTGTGACCCCAAGGACTGTAGCCCACCAGGCTCCTCTTTCCATGGGATTCTCCAGGCAAGAATACTGGAGTGGGTTGCCATTTCCTCCTCTAGAGGACCTCCCCAACTTAGGGATCAAACCTGCATCTCCTGTGTCTCCTGCATTGAGATGAATTCCTTATCATTGAGCCATTGGAGGAAGTCCCAAAATAGTGCTTAAGAATAACAAATGACTTTCCTCCCAAATTACATCAGATCAAAGTAACAGGTCATGACTGAAAACCTTTATTATCTTTTGAAAATTTCTATTCCCAGGAAAGAAAAATCATTATCAAGAAAAAAAAAAAAAAAAAAGAATTGACAGATGAGTGGAAGGTATGGGCCCTAAACTGGCATTATA
This sequence comes from Bos indicus x Bos taurus, assembly GCF_003369695.1. Taxonomy (NCBI): domain Eukaryota; kingdom Metazoa; phylum Chordata; class Mammalia; order Artiodactyla; family Bovidae; genus Bos; species Bos indicus x Bos taurus. Next base: position 557,845 of record NW_020867068.1, on the reverse strand, counting down.
CCTTAATGAGGCTTTTTGATAAACTGTTTTTTTTTAATATTTATTTATTTGTCTGTGCTGGGTCTTAGTTGCCACATGTGGGATCTAGTTCCCCGACCAGGGATCTAACCCTGGTCTGTTGCATTGGGAGTGTGGAATCTTAGCCACCGGACCACCAGGGAAGTCCCACAACTGAGTTATTAAATATTGTCTCTCAGCAAAGAAAAAACCAGATACATTTAGGTGGTAGCGATCTGTCTTTATTTACTTTTTTTTGCTGGATTTGTTGCACTTAACCATATTCTCTTTGGTGAGTGATATTACTCTTATTTCTCCTGTAATTACAAGGATGTTAGGCTCAAATGGAGAGCTGAGTAAAAGGCAACAGTGATTCCCAAAAAGAATCATAAATTTCAGGAAATTTGGGGATGGCAGATATTCCTGCTGGGCTTCTGGTGGTTTGTGACTGCAGCACTGGACTGCCCTTGGCGACACCTGGGCTGGGACTGCCCAGGTGTACAGTTTGACATTTTTGTTTCTCTGTGTGGCCTCCACATTCCCATCTCAGGAAACTCTATAAACAGTGTGTTTGACAATCTGCTGTATGAGGGACTCTTCCAAGAGGTCTCTGTGCCTCTTGGGATGGATGACAGGACACGGTGGAAATGTATCAGAACTGATCGTTTTGCTGCTGTCTGATCATCTTACTTATACTTCTTCAGCTGAATAGTGTTCTCTTTATTCTCTGTAGTAGATGAAAATGTCCCTGACTTCATGGAAGGAGAGGCAGTTGGTACAGCCTGTGAACGTGTGTGTGTGTGCATGCGTGTGTGCATGTGTGTAGAACAAGACAAGAATGCTGAGGTTTAATGAGACACCCATATGAGGCATGGGGACACCTTTTGATAAATATCCTGATCAGGCACTAGTTGGCTAAGAAAATGCTTAGTTTTTTTGGTGTTTGGTGTTATGGATTCTCCTTCCCTTCCTCTTGTATGTGGCTTCCTCAGCTTCAGATAGATAGAAGAGAGCTGTCAAAGCAAACCTGTCAGTTGCTTATCCTGTCTGTGTTAGTACGGTGGGATTGCTAAAAAGAAAAAGCCCTGTTCCTGAAAGACTTTCAAACTTTTAACATTTTGTCTTTTATGAAGTCTGTGTAGGAAATGATGTTGAGGGTGGAGATGTTTACTTTAGGTGAGTGGTTTTCATTCACTGAGTGGTTTTCCTTGATGGTGAAGGAAGGGAACCTGGGGAAAAGGAGACCTTCAAGGGGTGACTAGAGAGAGGAAGTAAGTTGTGGGGTGAAGTGGCTGTTTGGCAGGGTAGGCAGGTGTTGCTGTTTCTTTGCCTTTTTCTTTGAGAAAGAAACTTGCTTTCCTAAGTCTTATTCAGGGTAGAAGCCTCAGTGCACCTTGTGTCAATTGGTTTAGCCTCGGGGAAGGGAGGATTGGGAACATTTCTTCCAAACCACCTGCAGTGGATGGTGGATGGAGAACCACGGAAGACATCATTTTTTAGCTTGGCCTCCACCATGTTTAATTTTTTACTCCAAGGAACATTCTGACTTCTATAGGGTAGAGACATAGTGAGGCAGTGCTCTCAGGAGCTGAGAGCCTGCAGAGCTGCCAAGCCTGATTTCTTTGTGGTCTTCCAAATGAAGCTGGTTTCCTTTCTCTTGATCTACAGACATGTGGAGTTTGGGATGGAAAGGAGTGGGTGTTTGTGCCAGGGTATCAGTTCACAAAGATTCCTGAAGAAGGTGATGAAAGTGTGTCTCCCATATGTGAACCAGGTTGACTTTCTATTGGGCTGGGTCATTGAGAGGACAGGGGACAGGGGTAGGCTGCCAGCAGGCTAATTCATATGGAAGCAAATTTCTTCTTCTGCCACCTTTTTCTTTATTCATCTTAAGGCTCACTTGTATTGTGCCAAATGACTTCTAAAGCACTGGTTGTGATATTTATACTGAGTATCCACAGTGTATTAGGCATAAAGTACTAAGGCTTTACTATCTTTGAATGTAAAATTTTGCCATAAGGTTAAACTGTTGCCTACTTGTCTTATAGGAGATAGTGGATCTGCATATTTTTCTTTTAAATTAGCCATGAATGTAGCGTTTTGTCAAAATGTATTTTTAACCTGCTAATGCTAAAAGTAAATCTTGTATTAAGAAAAACTGACATGTCTAATTAAGGCTTTTCTTTTCTTTTAGGAAAGCACCAGAGTAGTCCAACCTATATTTTTGGGGAAAATGATTAGTTATGTTGAAAACTATGATCCCAATGATTCTGCCGCTTTGCACGAAGCCTACGGCTACGCGGCAGGGCTGAGCGCCTGCGTGCTGGTGTGGGCCGTTCTGCACCACTTGTACTTCTACCACATGCAGCGCGTGGGGATGAGGCTGAGAGTAGCCGTGTGCCACATGATCTACCGCAAGGTGAGTGTCGCTCGGTACCACGGTGTGTACCTCCCCTGAATCCTCAGGGACATTTAGGGAAGGTTCTCTGTAAACTAAAAATTACATAACTGGGATCGTTTACACCTTCCTAGAGAAGCTTGCTATTGCATCAAGCCAAGTTTGTTGTTGTTGAAGTAAACTTTACCAATAAATAATGAAAATTTTTCGTTTGAGATCACATGAGGGCTGCCCTTGATAACTTTTAGCCATAGGCTGTGGCATAATACCCACTAAATTTGTAGTATTAAGTTAATATTAAATTATATTTTTAAAATATTAAATTTATATTTAAAAATAAGCATCAAAAGTATCAAGCTGATTTTCAGTGTCTTCATGTTTAGATCCCATAGTGCTGTTTACAGAAAATTTTTCTTGTTGTTCATTAAAACCTTAATTTACATCAGATATTTATTTAAAAGGGAACTAAGGAGATTGGATCTATAAAATTATATCTAGAAGCAGATAATGTATTTGAGAAAGGGAATGATTATAATTTTAAAATACCCATCTAATTATATTCAATATAGTTATGTTAATTAGACAAAATATAAAGAGAATTCATGCCAAATATAGACTCACTCACTACATTCTATGAATGTGATTGTTGTTGATGATATTAAAGAAAATAGTAGGGTTTTTGAGATAAAACTTGAAATTTTACATTGTTTCATTCATTCCAGAGAGAATTTGTTGCTCTTCATTTAAGCTACTTTAATACAATATTTCCTTTTATCTTTAGTATGCATCATAGCAATTTTAATTAGAACTGATTTAATGTGTTCACCGATTTTGTATTGAGGAATGCCAGGAAATTATTTCACAGTTTACCCTGGTCTAAACTAGTATAAAAGGAATAAGGATTTCAGGTATCTTTACAAAGGTATTGCCACAGATATATAAGTGTCAAGAGCTGAAGGGTTCTGTTTAAATTTGACCTTGGATACCTCTTTGCCTCAGACTGTTTGCTTTAAAAAAAATCCTTATTTAACTGTATTGTAGCCTTGAAATTTTCCAAGAGAGTAGATTGTAAATGTTCTCACCACACATGTAAAATAGGATAACTATATTAAGTAGTGGATATTTTAAGTGGTTTTACTATAGTAATCATTTCTCAATGTGTATTTATATAAAAGCATCATGTGGTAACCTTAAACATATGCAATTTTTATTAATAAATTATAGCCCTCATTGAAAGATAAACCCAAACAGCTTAACTTTTAAATATTGCTTCTTTTACCTGGTTGCTACTTATTTAGAACTTCCATTTCTTCGGAATACTTCTGTCAGCAGAAAGTGAGATGTCATCTCATCTCTCCTTGAGCAGAGTCTTGTACATCCCGGGACTGAGTGAACCTGGAGACCTCAGTGTCTTGTTTGGCAGCAGCATCTGAGTTGGTTTCCTTCTGGGTGATGTGGAAATCTCAGCAGGGCCCACACATTCCAGTCAGGGTCTGCATTGCTGTTCAACATCATCTTTGTTATTCTGTTGCAGCTTTAACCATTTAGGAGATGGATACTCAGATTTCCCCACAAATCGGCTAAATGTTTGTCTTTTCAGATCATGCTTAACTCTCATGTGAGTGATAGTCGCTCAGTTGTGTCCAACACTTTGTGACTCCAAGGACCATAGCCTGCCAGGCTCCTCTGTCCATGGGTTTCTCCAGGCAAGAATACTAGAGTGGGTTGCCATTTCCTTCTCCATAACTCTCATAATAATTATGAAATTTTACCAGAACTGCATTGTGAAAACTTTAAGTTAGGTGTGAGGTGATGGTTTAGTCAAAGCTCAGTCTTTGCAGCACAGGTGAGCCATTGTCCACTTGTTTTTCTTCCTCTTCCCTCTAACACTTTGAAATTTTGCCTTTTGGAAATGTGGCCTGACCTGGCACATTGGCTTATGTGAATGTAACCAAAAGGTGGTTCCTGTATGAAGTCAGAAATTGTGGGGATTACACCATTGACATAATCTGAAATTCCAGAAACATGGGAAAGACAGATTTCCTTGTTCACAGCCTTGCATCTAGAGTCCTGCTGTTGCAGAAACAAGACACTCCTTTTCAGGTTACAGGTGGACTGATTCCCTAGGACCCAAAAACTGGTGCGACAAAGCAGCTCTGAAAGGCCCCTCTGAACGTTTGTGGTGCATCTTGGGCCCCACCTCCTGATCCCTGGTCCTGGGAAGAAACCAGGTCGAGTGTTAGAAATGGAGTGGCTGCTAAGCTCGTAGCTGTAGTTTGTCTACACCATGGATTCCAGGCTGGGGCAGGTCTCCAGGGGATCTCTAAGGCTGCACATCTGCCACTCCTAACATGGCCCATTCAGCATTTTCATGCTCTTTTCAGCTGAATTTTGAATGATCCTGTGGGAGGTTTCATAAATAAAAATGACTTGCCATTTATTTATTAATACATTGTCACAAATTTGGTAAAGTTACTTTTGGCTTTTGATCATTGATCTTTTTTTTTTTTTTAATTGTGGGGAAATATACACTGCATAAAGTGTCCTATTTTCACTCCTTTTCAATGCAGCATTTAGTGACATTAGGTACATTCACATTGTTGGTGGCCATCACCATAATTCATCTCTGAAAGTTTTTGTTTTTCCCAAACTGAACCTCTGCACCCATTAAACACTAACTCCCCAACCCCTGTCCCCTTACCCAGCACCGTTCTTCTTCTCTCTGTGAATTTGACTATTGTAGGTACCTCTGTTAAGTGGAAGCATACAGTGTTTGTCATTGTGTGTGTGTGTGTGGCTTATGTCCTGTAGCACAATATATGCAAGGTTCATCCATGTTGTAGCAGGTGTCAGAATTTAATTTCTTTTTAAGACAGAATAACATTACATTATAGGTCTATACAACATTCTGTGTATTCTCTCATCTGTCAATGGACAGTTGTTTCCACGTTTTAGCTATTGTGAACATAGATGATCTGAATATGAGTTAAATTGTCTGTTCAAGTTTGCATTTTTAGCTTTTCTTGAGTATATCCTTAGTAGTATAATTTCTGTATTGTATGATAATTTCATGTTTAATTTTTGAGGAACTTACATGTTCTCTTCCATTGTGGTTATATCATTTTACATTCTCACTTGTCATTGGTTTTCTTTAACTTGAAGAGTAAACAAAGCATTTTTATAAAGTATAAAATTGTGTTTGGATCAGTAGCTCCAGTTGGCGGTCTGTTGAAGCAACTCCTGGTGTGTCTTCAGTTTCCTCAAATCTCTAGGGCATTTTTCTTACTAAATAAAAGGATTGTGTAACACGGGTTGTGGTTTTTGTAAGTCAGTAGACTGGCATTAAGAACACAGTTTCCTCACAGGAACAGTGTTTTGAGTATTATACTTACTCATTTCAGAACGAACAATCTAAGCCCGAAGTGTTTAAATATTGTCACCCACAGAATTAATGATTGAATCCAGATTTATAGTCCAAGTCTCCAAATTTCCTTCCTTAAATTAGCCTTTCTGCTCTCATCTAATTTGGCTCAAAATTACTTAGTTGTCTCTTAAGTGTAAACCTACACCCTTTACCCTTCAGACAGGTCCAAGTTCACTGAAATAGGATGGGGATTTTGCTTCTACCTCCTGCTCCTCCCTTTGCCATCCTTGCTGGAGGGGCTGCTGCCACACTCAGGAGTTAGAGGCTGAACAAGTATCCCTAGAGCCATGCTGTCAGGGGTCATCCTGCTCCTGCTGACACCACTCAAGACCCCTGGAACACATGCTCCATTGTGTTATGTTCTAAGATGACTTGGTATCACCTTAGGAATCCAGTTCTCTGTCTCCCTCTCTCATTTCAGGCACTTCGCCTGAGTAGCTCAGCCACGGTGAAGACCACCACTGGCCAGATAGTCAACCTGCTGTCCAATGATGTGAACAGGTTTGACCAGGTAAGCTGCCCCTGAAGGATCCTCTTCCATTTCCCATCCTTCTCACTGGGGTCAGCTTATTGGGATAAGAGGTGCCAGGGTTTGGTGTCGGCCAGGATTCTGTTAAGGATATAAGACAAACGTTGTATTTATCCAATTTTTATTTCTCTGTGTGCAGCTTTGATGTAATTATATATATTTTTCTGTTGATGAGAGTTTTGTTTTTCTAATATATATAAATAGGCAGCAGTGTTCTTGCCCAGCTTTGGTAGTGTCCCTAGGGGTCCTCCTGGCATGGCCTTCCTTGGCATGTGGTGTGGCTGTTGCCGAACTGTCTTCCTCCTCCTCTGGTTGATGAAGACCTGGTGGGAGGGATTGTTCTTTCCCCTGCACCCTGTTCAAGTGCCTGCTGCATAGGGAACCTGCGAAGAATAATGCCAAGTCCATGGTCCCCAGCAAGACACAACCTCCTCTCTACCGTCCCCTCCACAGTCTTTTTTCCACTGACCTTATGCATAGATCACATTACCCAGGGCTTTGTAGCTGTTGGTCAGATCTGTGTTGCACTAGATACTTCTCTTTCAAGTATGCATTCATCAAACATGAAGTGAGGCCTCTGCTCACTTTCAGGGATGAGCAAAGCTTAGTTTTTGCCCTATAGAAGCCACAGCCTATCAGGGAGCTAAATACACAAGTAATTACTGGAGAAAGTGGTAGGTACCATAATATAGGCTTTCTGGGGATGCCACAGTTCCCCAGAGGAAATGGGGTCTAAACTCTAGAACAGAGAGCATTTGGGGAAGACCTGAGCTCATCTGTGTTGTGCACAAGATCTACATCTTCAGTGCTGCTGGTCTGTTTCTCCTGGGACATCCCTGAAGCCAGCCCTGTGCTGCCCCTGAAAGGCATTATCTGGGGTGGACACTTGGATGTCTGCTTTAGCAGTTTTAAAACCCACTGAGATCATTTCTGTTTAGGTTCTTTTTGTTCCTTCAGAGCATATTGTTTCCATACTGTACCCTTATTGGTTTTTACACCATTGTAAGAAGGCTTTGTCTTTCTCTCTTAAGGTAACAACGTTCTTGCACTATCTGTGGGTGGGGCCACTGCAGGCTATCGCAGTGACTGCCCTGCTCTGGATGGAAATAGGAATGTCGTGTCTTGCTGGAATGGCGGTTCTCATTATTCTTCTGCTTTTGCAAAGCTGCTTTGGGATGCTGTTTTCATCACTCCGGTAAGAGAAACACTGGTTTTAAAAATTGATAATCTGTAGGTTTTATTCCTAGCTTTTTAAGGAATCTCTATACCATCTTCCATAGTGGCTGTATCAATTTACATTCCCACCAACAGTGCAAGAGTGTTCCCCTTTCTCCACACCCTCTGCAGCATTTATTGTTTATAGACTTTTTGATGAGGGCCATTCTGAGTTTTGAATTGCATTTCTCTAATAATGAGCAATGTTGAGCATCTTTTCATGTGTTTGTTAGCCATCTGTATGTTTCCTTTGGAGAAAAGTCTGTTTAGGTCTTTCCCCCATGTTTTGATTGGGTTGTTTGTTTTTCTGGTATTGAGTTCTATGAACTGCTTGTATATTTTGGAAATTAATCCTTTGTCAGTTGTTTCATTTGCTATTATTTCTCCCATTTTGAGGGTTGTCTTTTCACCTTGCCTATAGTTTCCTTTGCTGTGCAAAAGCTTTTAAATTTAATCAGGTCCCTCTTGCTTACTTTTGTTTTTATTTCCATTACTCTAGGAGGTGGGTCAGAGAAGATCTTGCTTATATTTATGTCATCTAGTGTTGGGCCTATGTTTTCCTCTAAGAGTTTTTATAGTTTCTGATCTTACATTTAGGTCTTTAATCCATTTTGAGTTTATCTTTGTGTATGGTGTTATGACCCAGCAATCCCACTCCTAAACATATATGCTGAGGGAACCAAAATTGAAAAAGACACATGTATCCCATTGTTCATTGCAGCACTATTTACAATAGCTAGAACATGGAAGCAACCTAGATGTCCATCAACAGATGAATGGATAAAGAAGCTGTGGTACATATACACAATGGAATATTACTTAGCCAAAAAAAGGAATACCTTTGAGTCAGTTCTAATAAGGTGGATGAACCTAGAACCTATTATACAGAGTGGAGTAAGTCAGAAAGAGAAAGATAAATATCATATTCTAATGCATATATATGGAATCCAGAAAAATGGTACTGAAAAATTTACCTACAGGGCAGCAGTGGAGAAATAGACATAGAGAATACACTCGTGGTCATGGGGAGAGGGGAGGAGAGGGTGAGATGTATGGAGAGAGTAACACGGAAACTTACATTACCATATATAAAATAGATAGCCAACAGGAATTTGCTATATGGCTAAGAAACTCAAACAGGGACTCTGGATCAACCTAGAGGGGTGGAATGGGGAGGGAGATGAGAGGCAAGTTCAAAAGGGAGGGGATATATGTATACCTATGGCTGATTCAGGTTGAGGTTTGATAGAAAACAACAAAATTCTATAAAACAATTATCCTTCAATAAAAATATAAAAAATTCCATAATATGTAGTTAACATCATAGTTGCTTGATGCTTTTGTTCAAAAACAAGACCAACGCCTTCTCTAGTCTCTTCTTTGTGTGGGTTGTAGACCCTTCAGACTTAGCCAGTGGAGGCTCCAACATTATGCTGAAGGCCTATTTGAAACAGGAACAGTGAAGGCATTCACTGGCTCCTCTTAGCACTGTATCATAATAAGTAGAGTCCTTCAGCAGAATTTGCCCATGTCCAAGTTATTTCAGTTCAGTTCAGTTCAGTTCAATCTCTCAGTCATGTCCGACTCTTTGCGACCCCATGAATCACACAGCATGCCAGGCCTCCCTGTCCATCACCAACTCCCAGAGTTCACTCAGACCCACATCCATCAAGTCAGTGATGCCATCCAGCCATCTCATCCTCTGGCGTCCCCTTCTCCTCCTGCCCCCAATCCCTCCCAGCATCAGAGTCTTTTCCAATGAGTCAACTCTTCACATCAGGTGGCCAAAGTACTGGAGTTTCAGCTTCAGCATCATTTCCTACAAAGAAATCCCAGGGCTGATCTCCTTCAGAATGGACTGGTTGGATCTCCCTGCAGTCCAAGGGACTCTCAAGAGTCTTCTCCAACACCACAGTTCAAAAGCATCAATTCTTCAGTGCTCTGCTTTCTTCACAGTCCAACTCGCACATCCATACATGACCACTGGAAAAACCATAGCCTTGACTAGACGGACCTTTGTTGTCAAAGTAATGTCTCTGCTTTTGAATATGCTATCTAGGTTGGTCATAACTTTCCTTCCAAGGAGTAAGCGTCTTTTAATTTCATGGCTGCAGTCACCATCTGCAGTGATTTTGGAGCCCAAAAAAATAAAGTCTGACACTGTTTCCACTGTTTCCCCATCTATTTCCCATGAATTGATGGGACCAGATGCCATGATCTTCGTTTTCTGAATGTTGAGCTTTAAGCCAACTTTTTCACTCTCCACTTTCACTTTCATCAAGAGGCTTTTTAGTTCCTCTTCACTTTCTGCCATAGGACTTCCCCAGTGGCTCAGATGCTAAACCGTCTGTCTACAGTGCAGGAGACCTGGGTTCAATCCCTGGGTCGGGAAGATTCCCTGGAGAAGGAAATGGCAACCCACTCCAGTGGTCTTGCCTAGAAATTCCTGTGGACAGAGGAGCCTGGTGCAGGCTACTGCCCATGGGATCACAAAGAGTCAGACATGACTGAGCGACTTCACTTTAATTTTGTGCCATTAGGGTGGTGTCGTCTGCATATCTGAGATTATTGATATTTCTCCCGGCTATCTTGATTCCAGCTTGTGGTTCTTCCAGTCCAGCATTTCTCATGATGTACTCTGCATATAAGTTAAATAAGCAGGGTGACAATATACAGCCTTGACGTACTCCTTTTCCTATTTGGAACCAGTCTGTTGTTCCATGTCCAGTTCTAACTGTTTCTTCCTGACCTGCATATAGGTTTCTCAAGAGGCAGGTCAGGTGGTCTGGTATTCCCATCTTTTTCAGAATTTTCCACAGTTTATTGTGATCTACACAGTCAAAGGCTTTGGCATAGTCAATAAAGCAGAAATAGATTTAAATATTGTTAAATAGTGGTAATCTTGTAGGCCCATTTCTCACCACATATATTTTTGTTATGCTTATGTTAGAGCCTTTTCAGGTATTATGTTCATGTTTCCATTAAATTATAAGCACCCCAAGGGCCAGGCTCATCTTCATTGTGTCTTCATGAAGCCCCACATTCACAGCAGCACATGTGATAGAAAAGAGGCTGCTGGTGAAGAGCGTTCTGCTGCTGAGTTAGACTAAAGCAGGTTCCAGAGAGTTGGAGGTGGGTGGTTGTCAGGTGATGGAGATGTTGTGCTATTTGAAGCTCATTGAGTTCTTGTGTGTGTTGTGTGTGTGCAGGTCTGTGCTTGGTGTCTGTCTTTATTTGGAATTTCCTTTCTTGTCTTTGCTGTGGAGAGATTTTCCTTATCCTTCGAGGCCCTCCTCCATTGCTACCAGGTCTCTGAAGCTCTTCTTGTTTTCCTTTCCTGGTGGAATTAAGTTCCATATTTTATGCTCCCCAGAACTTTTCCCCTTTTTTATTACAGCACAAACATTGTCTTCCTGGGTGTCTTTCTGCCTTCCCTACCTGACTGTGACCTCCTTGAGCAGATAGATGGTTTGTATCTGACTCATTTCAGGTCTTCCCTAGCCAAAGCTGCACATTCTCCAAGTTACTTCTTGAAATGGGCTGAATGGTTGACTTCCTAATTGAAGCCTTCTTCTCCATCCATGCTTTGAGTAGAATCTGCCTGTGTTCTAAGTGCAAAAGGGCCATAGAGAACCATTTGCTTCCTGGCCACCACCCCTCACCCCCGCCCCCATGCCCACTACTGCTGTTGCTAAGGAAAGCTGGGCTGTGGTCACTAAAGCTCATCTGTCACATCTGTCTCCTCAGGAGTAAGACCGCAGCTCTCACAGACAACAGGATCAGGACCATGAGCGAAGTCATAACTGGCATTAGAACAATAAAAATGAATGCTTGGGAAAAGTCATTTATAGACCTTACTACCAGACTGAGAAGGTAAGTTTATATATATAGACGTCACTCCGTATTTTCATGCTTTATTTCCTATTCTACTGGATGCTTTAGATGTCTTACCAAAGAAGTATTTAAGTTCACCAATACTTACTATTCACTGCATTGTCCACATGTTACAGGAAGGTTAAGGAGAATGGTGGAGACATCATTTAACCTGCTCTTCCATTTACCATATTCTCAAAGGAAAAAATACATATGCTTCTTAGTGGTATAGAAATGAAATTCTAAGTAGTTCTCAATACCTCGAATCTCAATAAGCAATGTCTTTAAGATAGTATTTGAGACAATGACATTCAAATTAAGATTGTAATTTATGTTGATGGCCCATAAATGGGGAGATTATAGAGATTGGTGTACCTATATCGAGCCAAACTATATGAGTCAATATTCTTTTTTCTTAATTACTTTATTTTCTATTGAAGGATAATGCCTTACAGAATTTTGCTGTTTTCTGTCAAGCCTCAACATGAATCAGCCATAGGTATACAAATATCCCTTCCCTTTTGAACCTCCCTCCCATCTCTTTATTCTTCGTTGTGTTTAGTCAGTCTGTATGCAGGTCAGGAAGCAAGTTAGAACTGAACATGGAACAACAGACTGGTTCCAAATAGGAAAAGGAGTATGTCAAGGCTGTATATTGTCACCCTGCTTATTTAACTTATATGCAGAGTACATCATGAGAAACACTGTGCTGGAAGAAGCACAAGCTGGAATCAAGATTGCCGGGAGAAATATCAATAACCTCAGATATGCAGATGACACCACCCTTATAGCTTAAAGTGAAGAGGAACTAAAAAGCCTCTTGAAGAAAGTGAAAGTGGAGAGTGAAAAAATTGGCTTAAAGCTCAACATTCAGAAAATGAAGATCATGGCATCTGGTCCCATCACTTCATGGGAAATAGATGGGGAAACAGTAGAAACAGTGTCAGTCTTTATTTTTTGGGCTCCAAAGTCACTGCAGATGGTGACTGCAGCCATGAAATTAAAAGACGCTTACTCCTTGGAAGGAAAGTTATGACCAACCTAGATAGCATATTCAAAAGCAGAGACATTACTTTGACAACAAAGGTCCATCTAGTCAAGGCTATGGTTTTTCCAGTGGTCATGTATGGATGTGCGAGTTGGACTGTGAAGAAAGCAGAGCACTGAAGAATTGATGCTTTTGAACTGTGGTGTTGGAGAAGACTCTTGAGAGTCCCTTGGACTGCAGGGAGATCCAACCAGTCCATTCTGAAGGAGATCAGCCCTGGGATTTCTTTGTAGGAAATGATGCTGAAGCTGAAACTCCAGTACTTTGGCCACCTGATGTGAAGAGTTGACTCATTGGAAAAGACTCTGATGCTAGGAGGGATTGGGGGCAGGAGGAGAAGGGGACAATAGAGGATGAGATGGCTGGATGGCATCACTAACTCTATGGACATGAGTCTGAGTGAACTCTGGGAGTTGGTGATGGACAGGGAGGCCTGGCATGCTGCGATTCATGGGGTCGCGAAGAGTCAGACACGACTGAGCGACTGAACTGAACTGAACTGATCCAACTCTTTGTGACCCCATGGACTGTAGCTCACCAGGCTCCTCTGTCCATGGAATTTCCCAGCCAGGAATACTGGAGGGGTTGCCATTGCTTTCTCCAGAGGATCTTCCCTACCCAGGGTTTGAACCTGTGTTCCTGCTTTGCAGGTGGATTCTTTACCACTAACTAATTCATGAATTACTATTATTCATTTCAAAAGGAGCTATGAAAATACTGTCCCTTTTGTTTTGTTTCATGTTTGTAGACTATTTTTCCATCTTTTATTTAAACATCTTATGATCATTTCTCTGACTGCACCTTGTCACATCTGACTGCACATTTCTGATCTCCCCCTCCCCCGCCACTGCTGGGAATACACTCCCATGTTCCTTCTTCTCTGGCCTGCTCCAAGCCTGACCGACTCCAACTCATCTTCTCAGGGTCCACGTGTGTGTGACTTGCCCTGACTCCACTGCTCTGGGTTACATGCCTCTGCTCTGAGCTCCCATGGGAGCTGTGCTGACCGTCTCTGTCTATTATCTCCCAATTTTGTGGTTGCTAATTCTCTTCCCCCACAGGTTCATGAGCCCTGGAGGGGACAGGCTGTGTCTTTCTGTGAGGAGCCCGGCACAGGGCTTGTGATTATGAATGTTGAATAAATGTTCAAACCTAGTCTGATTGACCCAAAATGTTTAAAAGTGTGACTTTAATCCCCCCCTTACTTGAAAGAGTGAAGTGATTATGAAGTCTGTGGTCCTGGTGTTTGGGCAGACCCCTGGATGTGGACTATGCTAATGTCTCCATGATGTGAGGGATGGTTTATTTTAATCTGTGTCTACTCCCTAGAAAAGGGCTACTCACACGGGGCACTGAATTCATGTCTTGTATGTTGATGCTTTTTTTAATTCCTATGTCCTACTTTCTTTTCTAGAAAGGAAATTTCCAAGATTCTGAGAAGTTCCTACCTTAGGGGCATGAATTTGGCAACATTTTTCGCTGTGAGCAAAATCATGATTTTTGTCACCTTCATTGCCAATGAGCTCCTTGACAACCTGATCACAGCCAGCCAAGTGTTTGTGGTGGTGACGCTGTTTGAGGCTCTGCGGTTCTCGAGCACCCTCTACTTCCCCATGGCTGTCGAGAAGGTGTCAGAGGCTGTTGTCAGCATCCGAAGAATCAAGGTTTGGTGAAAAATAACTTTTTAAAATTATAGGCAGATTTGACCTAAAATACTTCCTTTATATGGTGTCACTGTGTGCCAGTTAGGTAAGATTCAACTCTTTCAGTGCCAAGCTGGAAGTCTTTCCAAAGTGTACGTGTTTCCCTCTTTTCTTAGGTAAAATGTGTTAAAAGTATAAGATCCATGAATGGGAAAGACTAGAGACTTATTCAAGAAAATTAGAGATACCAAGGGAACATTTCATGCAAAGATGGGCTCAATAAAGGACAGAAATGGTATGGACCTAATAGAAGCAGAAGATATTAAGAAGAGGTGGCAAGAATACACAGAAGAACTGTGCAAAAAAGATCTTCATGACCCAGATAATCACGATGGGGTGATCACTCACCTAGAGCCAGACATCCTGGAATGCGAAGTCAAGTGGGCTAAGGCCACTTGAAGGAAGCATCACTATGAATAAAGCTAGTGGAGGTGATGGAATTCCAGTTGAGCTATTTCAAATCCTAAAGATGATGCTGTGAAAGTGCTGCACTCAATATGCCAGTAAATTTGGAAAACTCAGCAGTGGCCACAGGACTGGAAAAGGTCAGGTTTCATTCCACTCCCAAAGAAAAGCAATGCCAAAGAATGTTCAAACTACTGCACAATTGCACTCATCTCACAGGCTACTAAAGTAATGCTCAAAATTCTCTAAGCCAGGCTTCAACAGTATGTGAACCTTGAACTTCCACATGTTCATGCTGGTTTTAGAAAAGGAAGAGGAACCAGAGATAAAATTGCCAACATCTGCTGGATCATCAAAGAAGCAAGATAGCTCCAGAAAAAGATCAATTTCTGCTTTATTGACTATGCTAAAGCCTTTGACTGTGTGGATCACAATAAACTGTGGAAAATTCTGAAAGGGATGGGAATACCAGACCATCTGACCTGCCTCCTGAGAAACCTATATGCAGGTCAGGAAGCAACAGTTAGAACTGAACATGGAACAATAGACTGGTTCCAAATAGGAAAAGGAATATGTCAAGGCTATATATTGTCAGCCTGCTTATTTAACTTACACGCAGAGTACATCCTGAATAATGCTGGGCTGGATGAAGCAGAAGCTGGAATCAAGATTTCCAGGAGAAGTATCAATAACCTCAGATATGCAGATGACACCACCCTTATGGCAGAAAGTGAAGAAGAACTAAAGAGCCTCTTGATGAAAGTGAAGGAGAAGAGTGAGAAAGTTGGCTTAAAGATCAACATTCAGAAAACTAAGATCATGGCATCTGGTCCCATCACTTCATGGCAAATAGACAGGGAAACAGTGGAAACAGTGTCAGACTTTATTTTTGGGGGGACTCCAAAATCACTGCAGATGGTGACTCAGCCATGAGATTAAAAGAGGCTTACTCCTTGAAAGGAAAGTTATGACCAATCTAGATAGCATATTAGAAAGCAGGGACATTACTTTGCCAACAAAGTTTCATCTAGTCAAGGCTTTGTTTTTCCAGTAGTCATGTATGGTTGTGAGATTTGGACTGTGAGGAAAGTTGAGCACTGAAGAATAGATTATTTTGAACTGTGGTGTTGAAGGCTCTTGAGAGTCCCTTGTATACCTAGAAGATCCAACAAGTCCATCCTAAAGGAGATCAGTTCTGAGTCTTCATTGGAAGGACTGATGTTGAAGCTGAAACTCCAATACTTTGGGCACCTGATGTGAAGAGCTGACTCATTTGAAAAGACCCTGCTGCTGGGAAAGATTGAAGGCGGGAGGAGAAGGGGATGACAGAGAACAAGCTGGTTGGATGGCATCACCGACTCCATGAACATGGGTTTGGGTAAACTCTGGGAGTTGTTGATGGACAGGGAAGCCTGGTGTTTTGCAGTCCATGGGGTCACAAAGAGTCGGACATGACTGAGCGACTGAACTGAACTGAAGATCCGTGCTCATTTAGCAGTAGTAGTATTAGTAGCAGCAACACAGGCCTTTGCCATGCAGTGATAGCTGCAGGATGATTCAAATGTCTAAAAGCAGGAGATGCAAACAAATTGCATCTCTTGTGCTGACTGGAATGTCTAGGCAGTGACTGGGCACAGTCCTGGGGTGACTTGGATTCCTCTCTGGTCTGGGAGGGGAGGAACTTGCTGAGAAGTCCCTGTTCCCTGGGCAGGAAACATGGCCTCAGATTCACTTAGTTCTCTGTGTTTAAAAGTGGATTTTTTCCACCAAAGATGTTTTATTGTTGATTTCTGATCTCTGCATTTTTGTTTCTGTTCTTCTTTTACTTCGTGTCTAAGCCTCTCTCTAGCTGCCTTCATCTTTTCAAATGTGTGATTCCCACCATGCCTGTTGTCTCCTTTTTTAAACTAACTGTCCCTAAATAGTCAGGGGTATGGATCTGAGAGTTGGACTGTGAAGCAAGCTGAGTGCCGAAGAATTGATGCTTTTGAACTCTGGTGTTGGAGCAGACTCTTGAGAGTCCCTTGGACTGCAAGGAGATCCAACCAGTCCATTCTAAAAGAGATTAGTCCTGGGTGTTCTTTGGAAGGACTGATGCTAAAGCTGAAACTCCAATACTTTGCCTACCTCATGTGAAGAGTTGACTCATTGGAAAAGACCCTGATGCTGGGAGGGATTGGGGGCAGGAGGAGAAGGGGATGACAGAGAATGAGATGGCTGGATGGCATCACTGACTCGATGGACATGAGTTTGGGTGAACTCTGGGAGTTGGTGATGGACAGCGAGGCCTGGCATGCTGCAATTCATGGGGTCACAAAGAGTCGGACAGGACTGAATGACTGAACTGAACTGAAATAATTTTTATCATGAAAACAAGGGCCTTGCACACAGTAGGGGCTCAATTATTTCTATTTAAAATGAAGATTCAATTGTCTCTGTGAAAATGGATGATTTACTATGACCTCATCAGCCGAAGAAGTCTATTTTTCTCTAAGTGATGAAGGCAGACCCATGGTCTTGGCACTGAATGACTCCCATAGGATTGTGAAAGATTTTAACTTCAAAGCGCTAAAAGTTTTCAGTGACTTTTGCATCCAGTAAAATGTGTCCCTGAGGTTATGTTATTCACAGAGCAGCTTTAGGTTTTCCATTACCACCACTGGGAAGTCAGTCTTTTTGGCTTCAGTTCTGATGTGGATACTTTCCTGCATAACCTGTTCTGGGTCTGCACTTCATGGCTCTAATGGCCATTTAATTTCAGCTTTTTCATCAGAGTGAGTCCTGGAGAAAAATCCCGCTAGCACTTCAGGCACCTTTTTTGTTTGGACGTGGGAATTTCTGTTTTAATGTACACACATTGAGTGTTGATGTCTTGGTGACACACTTACGCTGACATTGTATCTGATTCTGTGTAGACAAGGTATATAACATATACATTACTCTCCATGGCCCTTGGTCTTTTTAATCAATAGAAATTGATATATGCCAGATGAGAAATTCAAGCAAGGCTTTTTGAGGCTTATGCTGCATCACAAAGTATGAAAACAAAAAACTGATGCCCCGTTGACTCTTTGAGAAGGGCGGGCTGGTTCCTTAAGAGGGGTGAGGGTAGGGAAGATTTGGTGGTTTGAGCCAGAGGGGTGACTTAAGTGGTTTGCCCACTGTCTTGTAGGTGCCGTGTGCCAAGATCACACACAGTTCCCTGCGTTTGCTCCCGGCAGCTCAAAAATGGCAGTTGGCTTATGGGGTTTTTATATCTTATTGTTCGTAATTGCCTTTGCGTGTGTGCAGTTATGTTTAGTCCCTTACAATTTCTTTGTATTTTGTTGCTCAAGGAGATGTTTGTCCAGGTGCAAGCGCTCCCATAAAGGACCCTGGGTCCCAGCCTCTCTCATAACACTCGTAACATTTTTCTCGTTGCTATGTTAGCTTTGACTATGTAAGGCTGTAGCCATGCTACAGTGGTTGGACTGATTTGAACAACCATACAATCTGATTGTGTAAGACTCAGTCTTAGCTAGAGTTGGGACTATATAAGTGCATAAATGACATAGTGTCTCCCCTCTATGTAACTTAATATTCCTCTGGGGATTCAGAGGTAGGGAGGGCAGTACCAGCTGGGGATGTGCTGAGATGGTTCCCAGTAAGGTTAGTATTTGAGATGGGCCAGAAGGAAAGATGGGGTCAGGACTCAGGGTGTCTGAGTAGAGGTCACCTGGGGAGTGTGGACTTTGGTGCTGGGCAGTCACTGGGGGCGTTAAGTGTGGTGGACACTCTCGGAGGTGCTGTAGAGAGATCAGGAAGGAGTGTTGTGTTTGGGGTCAGTTTGCTGGTGTTGGGGAAATCTCGGCAAGGAATCAGAAAAAGAAAGTATCAATGTTTGAAATGATTAATTAGTGAGTGAGATTCTGAAATTATATTGTTTTGAGAGGAAAGAAGAATTGGGAAAGAGATAAGCTGTGGTAGAACAGATGAGAGCTCCCACATGGCTGAGGATGGGAGAAGTGGTGTGGAGAGAGGACTTGGGCTGCAGTGGTTGAGAGCCTGCAGAGAAGTCCTTAGACCACTGCCTGTTCATCTTGCCTCCTGCTGGACATGGGCTTGGTGTGGACAGAAGTAGCTTTGCCTAGTATTAGGTTCTCTGTGAGCCTGGATGAGAGGAGGAGGGAATGAGAGGATCAAGTCTCCCGCCAGCTGGTCTTTGAGAGAAATGCAAGGATCCTGTCTTGCTTTTCCTGCACAAGGGTTTTCATGTTCAGTTTTTACCAGTTTTTCTTTTGAAGTAGAAGTTTTGCAATCACATTTATGGCTCTGAGGCATGATAGACGGGGTGTCAAGGACTTGAAGAGTCTTTATGTTGTTTAAGGTAGTAGATTACTATTTGTGTGTTGTTTCTTTCTCAAACATCCTGACATGCTTGTTTCAGTTGACCCTTTGTTGGTAAGAATTCAGTTTGCCTGTGGGTGCCAGAGTTACCCATTTAAAGCTGATTACACAGGTCATGTGTTTTTCTCTCATGCAAGAATCCTTATAAAGTTCTGTATGAGATTCCTGCTGCTACCATTACAAATTACCACAAACCAGGTGGGCTGAAACCACAGGAATGTATTGTTTAACCATCCTGGAGGCTAGAAGTCTGAAACCAAGATGTCAGGAGGGTCAGAATCCCTCTGAATTAGATAAGGGAGCATCCTTTCTTGCCTCTGTTAGCTTTGAGTGGTTACAGACAAATCTTGGCATTCCTTCACTTGTAAATGCCATCATTCTAGCCTCTGTCTCCATCATCAGGTAGCTTTTGTGTGTGTGTGTGTTTGTGTATATCTGTCTCAGCATCTCTCTTAAGGACACTGATCATATTGGATTCAGAGCCCACCCTACTCCACTGTGATCTTACCTTAATTGATTACATCTACAACAACTGAATTTCCAAATAAAGTCACATTTTCAGGTAGTTGGGATTAGGACTTCAGCATATCTTTTTTTGTGGGGATATAATTTACCTGATAACAAGTCCCAAGGCTAGTGTGATTCTCCATGGTGTTAGGGACCCAGACTCTTTCTTGTTACTTCACCGCATGTGACCTTGATCCAGCTGGCAGCCTCCAAGGCCCGGGTTTTAGGGTAGAGGAAGGTCCTGGTTATTGTTGGTTTCCACTGACCTGGCTTTAGTCACATGGCTACATCTATCTGCTGCAGAGAGCTGGAGACAGAGGGCCTCTTTCAGGCTGCCATGTGTCAGCTAAAATCCAGGGTTTGTTAACCACCAAAGAATGAGAGCAGATTTTGAGCACAGCCAGTAGTCTCTGCAACATGTTCACAGTTTTGGGGACCTTGAAGAATGGAATGGTATGAATTGTTTGTTCAGTATCTTTACCACTCTAGCTTTTCTCTTAGAATTATGTTAAGGATTTGCAAGGCAAGAGGGAGTTTTCTTGTGTGTGTTTGTCCTATGTGAGACTTCCCTGGTGGCTCAGACCGTAAAGTGTCTGCTTACAATGGAGGAGACCTGGTTCAATTCCTGGGTCAGGAAGATCTCCTAGAGAAGGAAATGGCAACCCACTCCAGTATTCTTGCCTGGAATATCCCATGGACAGAGGACCTTGGTAGGCTACAGTCCATGGGGGTCGCAAAGAGTCGGATACGACTGAATGACTTCACTTACTTTCACTTGTCCTGTGTAGCAGTTCATAGAACTTTGTTTTGTTCAGCTACATTGCATCAATTAGCTGCTAAGTAGTGTAGAGGATAAGAAGTGGTAGGTGCAGCCATTCCTGCTGTGGAGGAGAGAGGACATTGACTAAGGAGAAGAGACAGTGGATTGTGAAAAGATTGCTGGTAAAATATTTTTTAAGGTGTAGAAACTTAAGAGCATTTTCTTTTTAGAATGATGACTTAAGTGATAGTTAATGACAAGCAGTGATATGGATTTGATGCACATGAGGGGGAAGCAGAGTGTACAGGGTTTGCACTCAGAGTCTCTGTCATTGGTCTTGTGTTCCCAGCCTGTCCTGTGCCACCTGCTTCCTGACAGCCTGGGAAGGGCCTTCCTCTCTGTGTTCCTAGCAGTGTCGCATGGTGCTTGGCACCTGGTGGGATTCAGTTAATACTTATGAAATAATTTCCTACTAGCTCCACCCTGTTCACTGTTGGGTAACACAGAAGTAAAACAATAGAAATGTCCAGGTTCTAAATGCGTTGGAGTTTTGAAGCCATTATTTTCTTCTTAGAAAGGAACCAGCACACTTGTTGAGAAAGTAGCAAAGATAGCCTCATGGCCTGGAATTCTTTATTATCTGTTATACATGCATGCTCTCACATACACACATACACATACACTATATATACATATATATATATATGCTATATTATATATATATGCTATACTGTATTATATACTTAGATGTATACATACTATAATAATAGTATATTACATACTATATACTATTTCTCAGGTGAACCAAGACCTAATAAAATACAGCTATAAAATGATAGGTAGGCTGTATAAAATTTTTATTGCAAATTTCAGAGAAGCAATTGTTTTTTTGTGTGCTTTGTTCTTGCAGTATAAACAATATATGTTTTGCCTTTTTCTGTAGAACTTTCTGTTACTTGATGAGACGTCACAGTGCTACCCTCAGCTGCCATCAGATGGTAGAACGATCGTGGATGTGCAGGCATTTACTGCTTTTGGGGAAAAGGTAAGAATCCTTTCATTCCAAAATCGTGACTGCTAAAAGACAACTGTGATATAGATTTATTGGAGAATTTTGAGATTTTACACATACTGTAAAATATGACTTTCTTATTTACTGAGAATATGTTATAAAAATTCTCGGAATCAGGAATAAGGTTTACAATGAATGGAGGTTAAGTGTAAAATCAGCCTGAGGCATTTGACATGTTGCTTTTTTTCTCATTTTCAAGAGAGCTTTCAATGTATTAGCATGTGTTGAGCTTAAAGTATGTAAATTCTTCTTTTAATTTTTAGTTCATTTTTCATTATGTTTTATTACAGAGTATTAAATATAATTCCCTGTGCTATACAATAGGATCACCATAAACAAAAGATATAGAACATAAATACATCTTTTCTTGAAAAGTGAAAGTTGCTCAGTTGTGTCTGACTCTTTGTGACCCCATGGACTATACGGTTCATGAAAATCTCTAGGGCAGAGTACTGGAGTCGGTAGCCTTTCCCTTCTCCAGGGATCTTCCCAACCCATGGATCGAACCTAGGTCTCCCACATTGCAGGCAGATTCTTTACCAGCTGAGCCAGAAAACCCAGATCTAATATTCTAGGCTGAAGTGTGAAGTGTCAGTCGCTTCAGCTGTGCCTTAGTCCTTGTGACCCCATGGAGTATAGCCCACCAGGCGCCTCTGTCCATGGGAATGGACACCTACTTCAGTATTTGTTGTTGTTGCTGTTGTTCAGTAGCTCAGTAGTGTCCAGCTCTTGCAACTCCAAGAACTGCAGCATGCCAAACTTCCCTGTCCTTCACCATTTCCCGGAGCTTGTTCAAACTTAGGTCCATCGAGTCAGTGATAACATCCAACCATCCCATCCTCCGTCATCCCATTCTCCTCCTACTTTCAATCTTCCCCAGCATCAGGGTCTTTTCCAATGAGTCAGCTCTTTGCAT